>NC_056562.1:6279458-6332444 GCF_013358625.1 Macadamia integrifolia | reverse complement strand
CCCCCCCCCCAGCTCTCCCTTGTATGTTCTCCTCCTGCTTGGTTATCAATTTATTCATTCATCACAAAAAAAAGTGATTCCCACTTCACACAAGAATTATTCAAGACTTTAAACCAACTGTGTTGTTTCCACATGAACTGGTCATATAGCTTATAAAACCTATGGAATGGCTTGCAAATGGCCCCATCTCGTGTATCAATTAGATCATATAATGGAATCATTTGTTGCGCCTACAGTTGTAAGGTTCACACCAGTAAAAGAAGGATAGATCAGACCACACCATCAATGATATCTATGTTGGAATATTTGTAATAGGGGTACTTTAGGAACTGTGTTTATGTTATGTTGTCCTATTTTGTCTTTCTTGTATTTCCTTTTATTTTCATTTCACCTCCCTAGGGAGGAATGTGTAATCCCTAAACCATTATTAGAAACTAATATATGTGAGGTGAGCAATAGAGCTAACATAATTGTTACGCTCTCATTTCTCTTTTTCTCCTCTCACCGTCTCTCCCTCTCCTCTCTACCTCTCTTCTTCATTTCTCCTTGGTCTCAGATCTCACTCTTCTCAACTTCCAACTATCTATTCAGTAACCATACAAGAAAGCAACAAAGACGATGAACTAATTTTTTCTTTCATATGCAAAGAGAAGTTAATAAATTTGATGGAGGGCCCGGTAGGGGAAGGTAAGGAAATCAGAGCTGCAGGGGGAGATGGGAGATCGCATAAGAGAAGGGAGAGAGGGAGGAAAGGAAGTACACACACTAACCCTCACTCTCAAACACAAACTCAATTCATTCTTTAATTCTTTTCTTGTCTACTTGAAACTTACAATGGATCCCTTATTTATAGGGTACTTAGTACAAACATAACCTACTAACATAAACATTACTTCGTACCCTAACAAACACTTAGCAGCCCACATGTTTCTCATGGGCAGCCCACATGCTTCATGTGACCAGCTCACATGCTTCTCATTGGCACAGGCCACAGGCCACATGCTTCACATGAGCATGGACTTGGGATGGAGGAGTACACCCCTACTGACCTAACAAACACACCTAACATACATACCAGATAAACATACCTAACAAATATACCTAACCTTTACCAAAGTAATACTTTGGAATTGGACTTTGGACTCTAAATAAAAAGAAGTAAACTAAGAAAAATAAAGTCTATAAAAGGGCTGCTGCTGGTCTTTCTCGGGTTAGTGTTCATGTGAACAGTAACTCGTGAATAGCGTTCCAATACTGCATCAAAATTAGCACATTCGTCTGTGAATAAGGTTTAGTAATGAAAAGGTGCAGAAAACAAAGATTTGAAAGAGGGGGAGGGGGAGGGAAAAAGTTTCAAGATACCGAAAATACCCATTTATAATTAGAATTTAATGCAAAATCTCTAGAATTGGCACGCATGGAGTCAGATCTGCAGCATTTATAGCAGTTTCTTCTTCGTGTTACCTATCAAAAAATAAAAACAGAAAAAAAAAAAGGACACACAATGATTACCTTGCTCAGTGCCACATACGCCCTTAGGCTTTCCAGTTGATCCGGATGTATACATCAAATAACAGAATGTTCTTGGGTTTGTACTTTCACAAGGCCAATCCAAGTGAAGCTGATCAAATCGGTCCCGTAGGTGCCCCTTCATAGATATGCACAAAAGAGAACAACAGCTGTGATCCACTAGCCAATCGGATTTGTCACAATGGTCATGGTTGCTTGTATCCAGAGAAAAAGGACCCCTGATAACAAGCAAAACATCGGAACTGGAAACAATGGATAATATCCTCTCCTTTGGCCATGAAGGATCTAGAGGCAAAAAAGCTTCCCCACATCTTAGAACTGAAAGAACAGCTATTATGTACTCAACAGAAGGTACCATATATATTCCCACTATCTTTGGGGTACTATCCACATTTTGAAATTTGGTCAACTGATCCCCAGTCATTTTGACCTTTTTTGATGACACAGAAAGTTTCCCATCCAATTTCTGCTCTCGATCAGAATAACCTGCTAAAAAGACAAGATTCGGCAGACAGCAAGTTAGCATACTATTGATCAGGCAAAACAATGAACTTGTGCCACCCTAGCAACTCAAATGGACAATGGTCCATCATCAAATATAACAACAACAACAACAAACAACAAACTCAGCCTTATCCCAACTTAATGGGGTCGGCTACATGGATCCATACAAACAAAATTGAAAAGTCCAAACAGAAGTGGAGGGGGGAGAGATGCGAAGATGAGAGAGGTAAGAAAAGAAATATGAGAGTAAGAGAAGAGGCACAACCCAGTAGTTAGGAAAGTCTCAGCTAAATGGGGTTGGCTACATGGGTCCTTGCTCTCCAAAAGGTTCTATCCTATGTCATAGTGGAGACAAGACCAAGGATATGCATGTTATTCCTCACCACTTCGTCTATGGTCATTTTAGGCATGCCCCTAACTCTTTTGGCTCCTTCAATCTGGATCCGATCACTCCTCCTTATTGAGGTGTCCTCAGGCCTCCTTTGAACATGACCATACCACCTCAAGCAACTTTCAAGGAGCTTGTCATTAATCGGGGCCACTCCCAAAACAGATCTAACATGTTCATTCCGTACTTTATCCTTCCTAGTTTTACCACACATCTATCTTAACATCCTCATCTCAGCTACACATAGTTTCTCAATATAGCTCTTCTTGACTGCCCAACATTCTGCCCCATACATCATAATTAGATGCACAACAGTCCTATAGAATTTTTCCTTGAGCTTTAAAGGGATACATTGATCACATAGGACTCCAGATGCGCCTCTCCACTTCATCTATCTTTGTGAGATATCATCCTCTATATCACCTTCTTTATTTATGGTAGACCTCTAGTATTTAAAACAATCACTTTGAGGAATATCTATCCCCTCAATTCTCACCATATCATTATCCAACATAGAGCAGCTAAAGTTACATTTGACAAATTCCGTCATCGATCTACTAATCTTAAAACCTCTTGATTCCAATTTTGATCTCCAAAGCTCCAACTTAATTTTAATCCCCGCATTAGTCTCATCCATTAAGATGATGTCATATGCGAAAAACATGGACCTCAACTAACATGTTTTTCGTTAATTCATCCATGATAAGCGCAAACAAATAGGGGCTTACGACCGATCTTTGATGTAATCCAATCGTAATTGGGAATTCCTTGCCTAGACCTCTCACAGATCTCACTCTAGTCACCATTCATATATGTCCTTAATTATATCCACATATATACTCGGCACCTCCCTCTTTATCAGGACATCTGGTTAAATCTCTAGGAATCATATGCTTTTTCTAAGTCAATAAAGATCATATGGAGATCCTTCTTATGGGCTCTATACCTTTCCATGATCCTCCTCAAGAGGCAGATAGCCTTTGTTGTAGATCTACCTAGCATATATCCAAATTGGTTTTCCAAAATCTTAGTTTCTTTTCTTAGGCGGGCTTCAATAACTTTCTCTCATAGTTTCATAGTATCACTCATTAGTTTTATGCTTCTATAGTTATTACAGCTCTGAATATCTCCTTTATCTTTATATACTAGAACAACAATGCTTCTCCTCCAATCATCTAGCATCATCCTTGTATTCATAATCTTGTTAAACAGCTTGGTCAACCTCAACCATGATGCAAATCAAAGCTTGAAGAAGAAGACAAAAACAAGAGTCAGAAATTACTGTTCATGAAACACTGTTCACATAAACAGTAACTCGTGTTACAGTTCACGCGCCATTGTTCACGTGAACGGTAAAGTGGTGCCATATTTCATATTTCAGTTTCCTATTTAGTTTAGTTTGTTTTTATTTACTTCGTGAGCAATATAGTCAAGTTAGTTTTCTATTTTGTTAGTCAAAAGAGTTTCTATTTTGTTACTTAGATTAGTTTCTTTTTGTGTTTAATTGTCAGTTTCTAATTTATTCTTACTTGGTTAGCAAGTTAGACACAACTTAGAAAGTCCTATTTCAGTCCATTAGTTTCCTTTTTTATTGTGTCTTTATATCCAAGCAATGTAAGGCTATTTAAAGCCCATCAATTATAACGAGAAGGGAGATTTTTTTGTTAAACAAAAAAAGATGGCTTATGCTATTGTGTCGTGGGATGCGGCTGGGTGAGATGCCCTAGGTGAGATGCCTAAACTTGAGGGGTGAGATGCCTAAAACCTAACCTTCTTCTTCTTCCCCCTTCTCAACCCTCCATCGAATTCTCTTTTTGTTTTCTTATTTTCCTTTTATTTGTTTGCTGTGAGAGAGTGTTTGAGAGCTAGAACCAAGCCTATTGGAGGACATCTTCTCTATTCAATCAGAATTCCAGATCCTGCATGAGATTAGGATCACTTGTGATTTTAGTTCTAAATTATTTGGTATCAAAGCCTAGCCACAGCAAGGATGGAGCCACGTGATTTTCATGAGGAACTTTCTTCATACATCTTCTTTGAATGGATAGATGAATTGGACATGCACTTTGACAGCTACAACTTGACAAAGACGCAACGACTTCGATATGTTTGCTCCCAGATGAGTGATTGTGTTCGAATACAATGGGGAGTCCGTGAAAGCCAACTTCAAGCTCAAGGAGGTGAGCCTAGAACGTGGGAAAAGATGCAGTACGAGTTGGCGGGCATGTACCTATCTAAGCATAAACAAATGATGTACTTTCCTCCACCAGATTTCCAAAAGCCATTCTCAAGTCACAAGATTGCTATTGTCGAGAGAGAGGTAGTCAGTGATGTTCCTATCAGAGAAATTAATGTGGATAAAATCGAAAGCAACATAGTCACAATTGTGGACAAGGAGATCGAACCCAAGGAGAATGATGGTTCAACATCTGTGATGCTTGTGAACAGCCGAGAGGAAGATCTTAAAGGGTTCAAGATTGAAGTAACGGTTGACAAAATCACTGAAGAGACTATGAACAACAAGGACGAGGGACTAGAAGAGCATGTAGAGAAATTGTTAGAAGACGACCCCATGGACACAACCGTATACATAAAAGTTGAGCATGTGGAGCTTGTCATCCCCTTGAAGTACCTTGAAGAGCATCAATTGTGCCTATACGACTACATTCGTATGATCAAGAAGCTGCCTAAATTTTTCTACGACTTGAAAAGGGGCGTGCACCATACTATAATCACCTTCACACTCTACAAAATTCGAGGACGAATTTTTTTTTAAGAGTGGGTGAGTTGATGCAGATCAAAGCTTGAAGAAGAAGACAAAAACAAGAGTCAGAAATTACTGTTCACAAAACTAGTTACTGTAACAGTAACTTATGTTACTATTTATGTGAACAGTAAAGTGGTTCCATATTTCATATTTCAGTTTTCTATTTAGTTTAGTTATTCTCTTTTTACATCATGAGCAATCTAGTCAAGTTAGTTTCCCATTTTGTTAGTCAAAGGAGTTTCTATTTTGTAACTTAGATTAGTTTCTTTTGTGTTTAATTGTCAGTTTCTAATTTATTCTTACTTGGTTAGCACGTTAGACACAAATTAGAAAGTCTTATTTCAGTCCATCAGTTTCCTTTTTTATTGTGTTTTTATGTCCAAGCAATGTAAGGCTATTTAAAGCCCATCAATTATAATGAGAAGGGAGATTTTTTTTGTTAAACAAAAAAAGATGGCTTATGCTATTGTGTTGTGGCCTTGTGGGATGCGGTTGGGTGAGATGCCCTAGGTGAGATGCCTAAACTTGAGGGGTAAGATGCCCAAAACCTAACCTTCTTCTTCCCCCTTCTTAACCCTCCATCGAATTCTCTTTTTCTTTTCTTATTTTCCTTTTATTCGTTTGCTGTGAGAGAGTGTTTGGGAGCTAGAACCAAGCCTATTGGAGGACATCTTCTCTATTCAGTCAGAATTTCAGATCTTGCATGAGATTAGGATCACTTGTGATTCTAGTTCTATATTAAACCAGGTAACGCCACATATTCCAAAGGTTTTCCACACTTCTGTTGGGATCTCATATGGGCCTAGTGTCTTTCCAGTTTTCTTCTTTCTCAAGGCTTCTTTAACTTCCGCCACCTAACCTTTCTACATATCTATGCCGTGTGGGGTCTTGTTGAGCAGAGCCATCTTACAAATCATTTCTACTCGCACTATCTCCATTTAGTAGGGCACTAATACACTCATCCCATCTCTTCACAATATCCTCATCCCTTACCAACACTCTTCCGTCATCACCTTTGATACATTTTTTTTTTTTATGAATAAATAAATTCATTACCAAGAGGAAAAGAATATACAAAGGGGAAAGGGGGGGGGGAGCTAGATCAGGCTAGCAAAACAAAGAAATCAAAATACAACCAAAAAGATCTAATACTAGATAAGCCAAAAGAAAACCAAGCAAACCCAAAAATAAGGGAGATAGCAGCAAGGAAGGGGAATGGTGTCAACATGAAGGTTCCAGGAGGCAATGATATGTCTATTGTTGGTGGAACTGGGAACATGCTCGTGGGGAAGAGACTGGATTTTGGAGGTTACATCGAAGAAGATGGCTTTCCAAATCTTATCAAGTGAGCGAGATTTGGAAGACAATCTAGATATGATTGATAGTAGCAGAGAAAGCCAGTTTCCCAATAATGTCACAAATATAGGATCTAGAGAAGGTCATGTCAATCCAAATCCATTCTCTATCAAAAGAAAGAATAGGCCTCGAGGAAGGCCAGCATTTAGAGAGAACCAGATTCCAGATGAAGCTGGAAAGGGGGCCGGAGAAGAAAAAGAGGCCGATATCCTCAAAGTCATGGGCACAGAGGCAACAAGAAGGGGAAACTGGGATATGGCGGTGGATGAGAAAGGATTGGGTAGGAAGGCAGTTGGAGAAACATCTCCAAAGAGTAAGAGAGTAGTGGGGGATGTGGCCTTTAAACCAAACAAGGTTACGCCAAGGGACCTCAGGACCGAAGGATCGAATGAAGGACCAAGCCAAGGCAGAAGAGAAAATCCCATTGGATGAGTGAATCCAGGTGCATTTATCTTCTCTACCTCGGTGGCCAGGAGGGAGAGGAGGAAGGGAAGACTAGAGGTCTAACAGGGGAGGAGCAGAATGAGGAGGGGGCCAGCTAAGAGGGGACATGATATAGGAAACAGTAGCGGATTTGGACATACCAGAGGAGTAGATGATCCTAGGGGACACCAAGGAGGCAAGGATACCAGCCGAGTGCCAAGGATCCATCCATAAGGAAGTGGTTTGACCATTACCAATGGAGAAGGAGATGGCATTAAGGGCTAAGGGGTAGAGAGAATTTTCCTCCATATCCATGAATTATCCAGAGGGACAGGATTAGTCCAGAGGGAGTGATGCTTGAGGTGATAGAAGTGGATCCAGTCAACCCAGATGCTCTTGTGCTTGAAGCAATTCTCCAAATGAGCTTGAGAATCCCAGCAGAATTGACATCTTTTATCTGCCTAATGCCAACGCCTCCTTCGGCCTTGGGGAGACAAACCTTGCTCTAGCTGAGAGGATGAAGAAATCTGAAGGATTCTGTCCCTTTCCAGAGGAAGGAGCAGAAGATGCTTTCAATGGCCTAGATAGTGGCAACATGAAGAGTATAAACACCAGACCAATAGATATACAGGGATTGGAGCACTAAACGGATGAGGGTTAGGCAGCCTGCATAGAGAGCAGTTCGCCTTTCCAGAGCTGAAGCTTCTTACGCAGGTTGTCAAGCAAGGGGGAGCAGTGATGGCAGGAGAGCTTGGAGGAGATGAGGGGGAGGCCTAGGCACTTAACAGGAAGGGGGCCCAGGGAGAACCTTGTCAAGCCTAGGAGAAGATCCTGGGAGTCAAAGGAGACTCCAGAAAGGAAGAGACTAGACTTGAGCAGGTTAATACGGAGACCAGAGAGAGTCTCAAAGGGTCTAAGAGAGTCCATAATGGTGGAAATGGAGAGAGGATCAACTTTGAAGAAGATCATGATGTCATCAACAAAAGCAAGGTGTGTGAGATAATGGGATTTGCACTTGGGAATAGGAAAGATTAAATGGAGGTCCGTGGCAGATTGGATGGATTTAGATAAGACCTTCAGGGAGAGAGAGAAGAGGAAGGGAGAGAGAGGGCATCCCTGCCTAATTCCCCTCCCAAAAGGGAAATAGCGAGCCAAGCTGCCATTAAGAAGAACAGAGAACATGGGAGAGGAGATACAACAATGGATCCAGTGAACAAAGGAAGGGGGAAATGACATGGTGAGGAGAACTTTAGAGATAAAAGTCCCAGCTCAGAGTATCAAATGCCTTATGGATGTCAATCTTGAGAAGGGCAATGAAGGAGTGAGATTTGTGGTCAAAATCCTCAAACAATCTCATGACAAAGCATAATGTTGTCAGCAATACTCCTACCCGCAATGAAAGCGGATTGATTAGGGCTGACAAGGATCTTAATGATTTTTTTGATTCTGTTTGAGAGAATTTTGGCCACAAATTTATAAATCAAATTGCAAAGAGAGATTGGTCTAAAGTCATTCATGACTACTGCCCCTTCCTTTTTAGGGATGAGACAAAGGAAGGTGTGATTGACCCCACGAATCTGGTTAGGATTGAGAAAGAAACTGCGGACAGCTTGGATGAGATCCAAGTGAATAATGTTCCACCAAAAGGAGAAGAATCTCATGCTGAAACCATCAGGGCCAAGGGCTTTGTTAGCCTTATGGAGAGAATGGCCAACAGAATTTCCTCATCGGTAGGGATGGACTGGAGATAGGGGAGCTGTTCCTCAAGGGCGAATTTATTAAGGAGAGGATGGGGGGCAGGAACCGATTAAGGAAGGTGAAGGATACCCTGAAAGTGGGTAATAGCCTCGGCTTTGATGTCCTCAGGATTGAGGATCTCATTGCTAAAGGAGGAGATGAGCTTAGAAATGGAGTTGGCATTGTTACGGGCTTTGAGAGACCTGTGGGAAAAGGTAGTGTTCAAGTCTCCAAGCTCAAGCCACTTGATACGGGCTTTCTGGCAGAGGAAACTTTCTTCTTGGCTCAAAAGCAGAGATAGCTCCAAGGCCGTCGATTTTTCCTCAGCAGCGAGGGAGGAATTAAGAAGATCAGACTAAATCCTAGTTTGAATAGATGTGAGTCAATCCCGACAGGAGGAGAGATGAGGAGATATTGCCAAAAGTGGAAGAATTCCAAAGTTTAAGGGAGACTTTGACATTCTTGGGCTTTTTAGCAAGGGCAAGGAGTGGGGAAGGGGAGGGGTTAATTGGAATGTTCCAAGCATCTCTCACTAAGGGCAGGAAACCGCGGTGAGAGACCCACATGTCAAAGAACTTGAAGTGTTTCAGACCAAAGGAGCGGAAGGGAAGGACATGGATGGAGATAGGACTGTGATTCAAGATTCCTGGGAGCTCAAAACAGGCATGAGAGGAGGGGAAGGACTCAAGCCAACTTCATTGACTAGAGCTCTGTCCAACTTACAAGCTACACGGGAGTTACCAGATCTTCTGTTATACCAAGTGAGTTTGACTCCGGACCATCTGAGATCATTAAGGCTAAGATCATCAGTACAGTCATTAAAGGAGTCAACTATATGATGATCAATGGGATTGCCTCTATGCTTTTCGTGACTGAAACGAATAACATTGAAGTCACCCGTGATACCCCAAGGCCTAGAATTCGTGAGAGGACTAAAGGAGTGGAGATCGGTCCAAAGGGAAGATCTACAGGGGGCAAGATTATGGGCATAGATGATTGAGAGGTAGCAAATGTGAGCCCCAAAGGGGTGGGAGATAGAGAGGTGGATGGCTTGAGCGGAGGAGGAGATGGCGTTAATGAGAAGGGAATTGGGCTCCCAAAGGACCCAAATTCCGCCATTAGGAATATGAAGATAATTAGTGATATGAGACCAGAACGGGGCAATGGAGGAGATGATACGTTGGGCATTCTCTTCAAGAACTCTAGCTTCAAGGAGGCAGCATAGGTTAGAAAGGGAAGAGCGGATGCGGGTTCTAATGTCAGCTTGTTTGGACGAGGAGTTGAGCCCTCGAAAATTCCAAATGGTCTAGGGGATCATTGGGAACAAGGAGAAGAGGGCAACAATTGCTCTGAAGAGCGGGGAGGAATAGAGGCCAAAGAGAAATTACGGAGGGAGGACCTACGGGTGTATCCAATAATAGGAGAGATAACAGGGATTAGATTGACTTTGGGTCTGGTGGGGATTTGGAAGAGGAGATAGTTTTCTTCTTATTTTTTTATGGTTTCAGCAAAGGGAAGAGGTTTCAGCTAAAACAGGGGTAAGGGGTAAGGAAGGGGTAGTTTGGTTATGGTCTACAGCAGTACAGGCAGTGGCCGAATCCAAAATTGTTCCAATTAGAACATTTGTGATAGCAGTTGAAGTAGCCGAGGCTGCCAGAGGAGCTGGGTTGGCTGTTGAGGCAGCCAAAAACTGATGGGAATGCACATTGAGAAGTGCCCAATGCTCAGCAAGTCGAGAGCTCTAAGCCTGGGACAAGAGGTCCACGGGTAATGGCCACAGTGCAAGTAGAGGAAGTAACGTCTGAAGTGCTGGCGAAGCTTGCTCGGTTGGGACCTTCCAAGGCCAGAGATCCAAAGACGGAAGGATTGCCTTCCAAGGCAAGGTCGACAATAGGGGCAGTGGACTCCATAAAGACCAAGGTTCCAGAGGAAGGGGGCTCCAAAGGGGCCATGGTCGTAGAGGGGTGGAGCCCACCAGCTTGCAGCGAAGAAGAAGTAGCGACGACAGGAGGACTGGTGGCAACAGAGAGACCTTCCAAGGTCCGCAAGAGGGAGACCAGTGGGGACAGGGGCCCAAGGGAGCAATTTGGGGATTCCGATGAAGAGGTTGCAGGCAATCAGGATTCCGATGAAGTGCTACCAGAGTCATGGAGGGGAGAGACATCGTGGATTAGGGAGCAGGTGGCGGGCGAGGGAGGAGGCGGGTTCGGGTTCAAGGCTGGAGTAGTGGATGGAGGTTAAGTGTTGATGGGTGCAGTAAGTGGGTCAGGCAAGGTGGAGCAAAGATGGGCCGGGTGGTCAGGTGAGTGAGATGGAGCAAAGAGATGGCCGGGTTGGTTGTACAGATTCCCCAGGTAAAGGGGATGGTCTTTCGGGAATTTTGAGAAAGTATTTAGTAGCTGAACCGAGAGAAATGGTTTAAGGAGGTAATAGGATAAACCCGGTTCAAGGGGTTTCAAAGAATTAAAAGGCAAGTCAGAAGGAGGAGCCGGAGTACAAGGGACAGAGGACGAGGCCTACGTAGCACAAAGAGGGAAACCTTGGGGAAGGGGCAATATGGGTGGCAGGTAAGAAGCAGGGGTGATAGTCGAAAAGTTTGGAACAGCAGAGGAGGAAGGCGGCAGCCCAAAAGAAGGTAGAATGGAGGGATCAAACCCATCACCATCAAGATTCTCGAGATCCGAGAATCGGTTCTTTCCAGCAGTCGCAAGCAGATTTGAGGAACCAGCAGTCCAAGCAAGGTTTTTCTCGGAGACATTTGTAGCTGTCACGATTTTCGATGAGGGGCAACTGAGCTCAGGGATGCTCTGATTTTAAGAGACAATGATAGAGTTGATCTTATTATTATTTTTTTCTTTTTCTTTGAACCGAGAACTCAGCGCCATTTGAATCCATCGGAAGAGAAGTATTCCTCACTGGCGGCACATTAATACCCTTCGCAGAAGAATTTTTTCCACAAGAATCTGTAGAGTGACCGAAGCAATTGCAGAGAGTACACAATGGAGGCCTCCAATCATATCTCACCTCTTGGGTGAAGGAGTGTCCTTCACCGTCGATCACAGTCACAGAGGAGGGGAGCATATGGTTTGCTTGGACCTCAATGCAAATTCTAGCAAAGGACAATCTGTCCATTATCTTTGTCCTCTTGTCGGAGTAAAGAGGCTTTCCGATGATGGATCCCATCAAGATCAAACCGATGGGGCACCAAAAGTGAAGTGGGAGGTTGGGAAGAGAAATCCACAGGGGAATAGAGGAGAGGGTTGAACAGCTGAAGGAGGTGTGTTGATCCCATTGTCGCAGGAAGATTGGCTTCTTCCCAACAAACCAGGGGCCACCGTCTGAGACAAAGGACTTGTCCAAAGGGGAGGAGAAATCAAAAATGAAGGTACCATTTTCAAGAACAAAGGCTGAGAGAGTACCCGAAGGCTTCCATTGCTTAGTGAGAGAGGTTTTAACCAAGGGAAAGGGGGGACGACTGCCAATAAAGTAGCCAATAACTCAGTTGCTCCAACGAAGGATTTTGGAGTCAAGGAGCCCGGCGGACAAAGCCCGACTGGGGTGGAGTTAAGAGAAGAAGGTGGGTAGAAGGCTAGGGAGTGGCCGGCGGAGGGAGGCAAGGAGGAAGGGGAGGAATTGGTTGTAGTAGGGGTGGAGCTGGCTACAGTGTTCCAAGGCCTGCTAAGAGAAGGAGGAGCTGGTGGCGAAGGAAGGGGGGAAGAGATGGAATCTATAGGGTCTAGGTCAGAGCAGATGGGGGGGCAGACGGCAGGGGCCATCGGAGGGGAAGGGGGCATAGTTCAGTCGGACATGGTTACAGGAGGTTCAAGGAGGGGGAGAGATCGTGTGTTTTCCATTGCCTTTGATACATTTTACCGGTTCAAAATCCTTACTCTTCTTTTTTCTCATGTTAACTATCTTATATATAGCTTTTTCCCCTTCTTTTGTGCTTAGGTTAGTAAAAAGATCCTCGTATTTCTTCATCCTAGCCATTCCCGCAGTCTTCCTTGCTTCGTTTCGGGCATCATAATATCTCTTCTTATCTTCAGCATCTTTAGTTCTTTGCCATATCTTGAAAGAAACTTTCTTGGTCTTAATTGCTGCTTGGACCATGTCTCTCTGGGCCCTAGCGACTATCCTTCGCTTCCCCTACCACTTATTTAGCGACCTTCTTAATATAAGTCATTATCTCAGTCCACATCTCATTAGTGCCTCCTTCAATGTCCCACTTTCCTTGTTTGGTCACATATCAGTAAATGTATTTAGGGTTTCACCTTTTAATCTCCACCACCTTATCTTAGGGTACATAGGTTCCTTCTTCCCATACTTCTGTGCATTGAGACATATATCCAGTACTACCAGTCTATGTTAGGTGGTAAGACTCTCCCCAAGAATAACCTTACAGTCCTTACATAATCTTCTGTCAGTCATTCTTCTTAGAAAGAAATCAATTTGACTGGTATGATTCCCGCTTTTATATGTCACTAAGTGCTCCTCTCTTTTTGCAAAGAAGGTATTCACAATGGGAAGATCATAAGCTACCGCAAAGTCTATGATGGAGGTCCCCTCCTCGTTCCTCTCCCTCACGCTGTAGCCACCATGGACACCTTCATATCCTCTACTATCTCTCCCAACATGTCTATTACCTCCAACAAATTCATGCCTTATAGTCTCGGTCAAGGCCACTGATAGTTAAAACACGTTTTAAACGCGTTTAAAACGCGGTTGCGTTTTTTTGCCGTTTAAAACGCGTTTTCCCGTATGCTATTATACAATACGGAAAAAAGGAAAACGGCAAAAGAATCCGTTTTAAACGCGTTTTAAACGGCAGTTTTAAACGCGTATCCGTTTTTTAAGGGTAAAATAGGAATTTTATAAAAAAAATAATTAATTTAAAAAAAAAAAAAAAAAAACCCTATTAGTAAAAGAGAAGAGTGAAGACAATATGGTACTTGGTTTTTGGTTTTTAACTTCCACACTATCTATAAGAAAAAAATCTCATCTTCTTATAGCCCATTGAGTAAGGAGAAGCTAAAGCTAGCAACATCTCATTTTCTTGTAGCCCATTGGGCTATTTTATCTTGGGACTCCCAGAGCTTTTGAAACATTAGATACATGTATACAATAATAATCTCTCAAATTGCATGAGTATACTACCTTTTTTTGGTTTCATTTTTTTGAAAACTACATGTCTAATACTCGTACCGTTCGTTTTCGCCCGTTTGCCGTTCCCTATTTTTTTTACCGTACCATTCATCGTTTTTATCTGTTTAAAACCCGTACCGTACGTTTCTGTTTTTTTGCCATTCCTGTTTTAACTAACAGTGGTCAAGACCGAAACTATGCATGTCATTCCTTACCACTTCGCCTATGGTCATTTTAGGTCTGCCCCTAGCTTTCTTAGCTCCTTCAATCTAAATCAAGTCATTCCTCCTTAGATCCTCAAATATAACTAATCCTAAAATAACTCCTGAACTACATACACAATTGATGTCTGTTCAAAAGGAGCATATATGGCCATCAGCTCTTGAAACCAGATAGATGACAGAGTCACAGAAATGACTCTAAGACTCATGCTCGAACACAAAAGTCACACTGAACCCATTAAATTAGGTCTCACTAGCTGGATGCAACATTTTTATAACAACGCAAGCATGAATTTCCTCTAAAGAGACCTAACAACTAGGTAAATTAGCATAAACAAGCTGGACTGGAGTTTACTTGAGAAGTTTATTGGTCTAACATTTTTACTGATCAAGGTTCTATAACTGGTCCATTGACCGTGATTGGACATTATGCTAGTACCATAATAAAAAATGCTTCCTCTCCATGACGGCCAAACTTCCATGGCCATCATTGGGCTGTTATGGTAAGGGGAATTAGGAAAGATCACATCTTTTACTTGAACCAAAAGGTGCCAACCTGAAAAAAAAAATTTTACTTCAATTTTTACTTCGCTTCAAACCACAGGGGGGCCTAACCCTATTTTCCTTTTTCAGTTGGAGTTGCTGCAACATTTCTTTATTCAACAGTTTGAAGTGTTTGAATCCGAGTTGCCATAGCATTTCCTTAATTCATCCCATATTAAATTACATAATTCCAACACAATCACAAAAGAAGAAAGCATTTACTTAAAACAGATATTTGGAATCAAGGAAAACTGAAAGTACAAACACACAGACAAGTTGGGAACACTAACCTCTAGGTTTGATCAAGTTGGGATCGTCCCCTCCGTCGAGGATGTGGCGGATACGGCAGCTAAGGGAATCAACATAAGCCGAAATCTCAGAGAAAGTGAAGCACTCGTCTTCTTCATAAACCGGAGGGAACGAAGATATACGATGGTCATCATCGAAGAACCCGTCTTCTTCGTTCCTGCTGTCGAATCCCGGCTTATCGTGGAACTTCCCTTCCCGTTCTCTACAAATCCGGACGCCACCTGAAGCGCGTATTACTGCGATTTTATGAGGGTTTGCTGAGGCTACTTTGAAGAACTCGTGAGAGATGCAGCAATGCTCCTCCTCCACTGTATCAGTCATTCCCGTTCTCTACAAATCCGGACGCCACCTGAAGCGCGTATTACTGCGATTTTATGAGGGTTTGCTGAAGCTACTTTGAAGAACTCGTGAGAGATGCAGCAATGTTCCTCCTCCACTGTATCAGTCATTCCTGTTCTCTACAAATCCGGACGCCACCTGAAGCACGTATTACTGCGATTTTATGAGGGTTTGCTGAAGCTACTTTGAAGAACTCGTGAGAGATGCAGCAATGCTCCTCCTCCACCGTATCAGTCATTTCTGCATGAACTAGAGTCGAGCACTTGAGCTAAAATTTTGCCCGCGTAAAGGAGGAAGCTTGGAAGACAGTATCCTATAACGCGAGTGGGGCTTCTCCAGCTCCAGAGAAAAGATTACTGCTTACCCCGTCTTAATCGAATGTGCCGAAATGTAGGACGTTTGATAACGTTTGTCCATAAACGCATAAACATAAATTCCAGAAACGAATTTTTAGGGGGTGTTTGGTTCGGTAAATCTTTGGGATGATATTCTTTAGAAAGATAATTCTTAATTTTTTAAGTTGTTTGGTTCCACTAGGATGACCCTCATAAGCGAGCATCCTACTTTCCATGAATGACCATATTACAAATGATGTGTTTCAAATATGAGTTTACCTCAACACTTAAACTCAGATTTGAGCAACCTTTTTACCACCTAGTATAAAAGGAGAAAGCGGAAAGACGTTCTCTACGAAAGCCAATATCTCAACCCATGAGAAACATGTACTAGCCTTAAGGCAATCAAACGATTTTTCAGAAAGAAACATAATTCAGAAGAATGTCTATCAAAAGATTGACATTCATATCCGATACATACACCATTTGATTTACCAAACCAAACACCACATTAGGTGTTTGATGAACTTTGTTTCTAGAAACGTTTTTTGTAGAATTTGTTTTTTTTTTAAAGACAATATAATGGAAAAATATCTCTTTCCATTCCTCTGTGCTTAATCGATGGACTTCTATTGAAGCTGGAATCTTTAGATGGAAGAAGCTCGCAAAGGAAACGGCAACGACAATCGGCCGATTCACAGTCCTATCGGAGACTCAGTCGAAGAACTACCGCTTCTCCCATAAATCTCCCATCACCACTCGGTTCAACTACAGGAAATCAAGCGAGGGCTGCAAGCGACAGAGGAGGCTCCGATGACTTCCAAACCCGCAAGATTCGAGCCGAGGCCAATTGCCCTCACTGCTCCAAGCAAATGGACCTGCTTTTCTCCAATCATCACCCCACTTCTTCTTCCCTGGCTGCAGGCAACAGAAGAGGCTATCAGGCCATCAATCTCTGCCCCAATTGCAAGACAGCTTACTACTTCTGCCCCTACAAGATGGCTCCCCTGCAGGGCAACTTCATTGAGATTGGAAGGGTCAGAGGAGGCAGAGGAGGAGTACCAGCCAAGGATTCTTATAGGAAATCAAGTGAGGGCGGCAGCAAAGGCGACAGAAGAGTCGCAGGTGGTGGTGGTGGCAATGAGGATTTCAGGAATCGGCTTCGGGTGTCGTTCTAGGAGACTTTGAGATCTTACGGCGGTGAACCTCTTGAGAGTTGGCCACCTTCGTCCACAGCACCCGAAAATAACGGGAATGGACTAGCGGTGCACACTCCTCCAGGCCCACCTTTTGCGCCTAGCATCGACGTCATACATGCCACTGGTCCTGGTGGTTCTGGCGGTGGAGGTGGGAGCAGTGGTGGCAGCTCATTTAGAGAGAAGGGTGGATGGGGTGGATCCAATCTCAGAAAAGATTTACCCACGCCCAAGGAGATCTACAAGGGGCTTGAGAGGTTTGTTATTGACCAGGAAGGCCAGCAATGAAGGCGATGAAAGAGTCGCAGGTGGTGGTGGTGGGGAGGAGGATTTCGCATGAACCCTAGGTTGGGCAGAGGAGTCACGTACGCTTGGGAATGAAGTGCAGAGGAGCTGCAAATGAGTCGTGTCACCTGGGAACAAAGGGAGACGAGTTGCAAAGAAGAACGATGTAAAAAGGGGTTGAGGGAATATTATATGGCAAGGGCAAATTATTTTGGCCACAAGTCGTTTCTGGAAATGCCGAAACAACTACAACTTGTTTCATCTCTTTTGTTTCTTGAACCATAAATTGAATAAAAAAATTCTATTTCTACTTATAAAACAAGTGAAAAGTTTTTTCAAACGCTTTTTGTTCCGTTTCTACCGTTTCTTGACACAAAAACGGTAGAAACGCATTTCTGGGAACGTTATCAAACGGGCCCATAATATCCACCCCCGTCCTCCCAAGTTTTTTTTTAGGGAAAATTATTTGATTACCCACTTTTGGATTTCCCTTTACAAAATTACCCAACTTATGTTTTAATAAAAATACATTGTTTTGAGTTTGAGTTTACAAAACTACCCAAAATAGTGAATTTCCTTCAATCATATATGCATTTTTACCATTCTACCCCTAATTCCTTCAGCCACCCACCACCACACCTCTTCTTTGCAACTGCAACTGTAACAACAAGCTCTTATCTACAAGCCCTGACCTCATCTAAGCCTTTCCCTCCCAATCGTCTTTCCCTACTGAAAACTACCATACAACTAGTTTGGGGGAAAAGAAGAAAAATACCACAGGGATTTTACTAGCATTCTGATATGCCCTTCGGAGTGAATGTACGGCAGCGACGCTCGCGGGAGTGTTCACAATTCCAATCAATCACCTTTATTTTTAAATTAATGATCACACCAGATTGTTGCCACAAAGTGCAAATCTATGAAGGAGAGTCTAAAAAAGGGATTCGATTTCTTTTTCCTGTGCATTCTTATTGTCATTTTTTTTTATTCAATTGGGCTTCACTATTGTCTTGATTTTTGTTCCTGTTGTTTTTGCAGGAATTGCATTTGGATGTCGAATCGCAGTAAGCTTATGAGGGAGTAGTAGCGGCAAGAGATGATTTGCCATGGTTCTATAAGGACCCTGCGGTGGATAGGGGTGAGACATGGCAGGGAAGAAGGGGCGGGTTTGTGGGGGAGCAGCAATGGCGAGGGTGAGGTGTTAGTCGGTGGCAACTGTTGAGGTGAGGTGTTGGCAGGTGGACGATTGGATTGCAGGAGGAAGAAGAAGAAGTAGGGGTTAGGGATGGGTGTGGTGACAATAAGAAGAAGAAGAAGAAGGGGTTCAGTCCTTTTTTTTTTTTTGTTAGGAAGCCTAAGCCCCAAACTACTGGCTCATCGTACTTTGTCCCTTCTACACTTGAGCGGTCTGTATTTGTTTTCTCTCTCTTGTTTGTCGTGAGGTTCTGTAACTCTCTTCTTCCATAAATTTTGGAAATCGACGCCATAGGAAAGGTAGACCCAACAGTAGGAAGATGTGAACGGTGAAGCAATTGTAGGGCTAGGAACGATTTGCATCCCTGAAATGGGGGTAGAAAGAAGAAGGGGATAGAAGCAGGTGGGAGAAGGGAGGTGGGAGGTAAAATTGTCAAAAAAACTCTTCAACTGAGGGATGAACACTGTTTTGGGTAGTTTTGTAAATCCAAACTTAAAACAATGTATTTTTGTTAACTGAAACATAAGTTGGGTAATTTTGTAAAGGGAAACCCAAAAGTGGGTAATCAAGTAATTTTCCCTTTATTATGTAGTGGGAGAGTTCTACTTACTTTCCCCAAAAGTATGAAAAATGAGGTGTTTGGTTTAAGTGGATGGGAAAGTTTTCAGACAACATTGGGAGTTGAGCTTTTCTATTTACTGATGTGGCACCCCTCTCAAAATTCCACCAATTGTTCATGAGGCAGAAATGTTCAACGGCCCTTGTGGGCCAAATGGCTAACTCATCCCGATCCATTTTTTATCCACAAAGTTTGGCTAAGAAGTGATCATGGTCTTGGAATATCATGGCTAGCATCCTGTCGTACCTGAAGAAGATTGTGGTTATAAAAATAGGGAATGGAACGAATTCTTGTATTTGGTAAGATCCTCTACCTATAAACCTTCCCTCTTCTTGTATACCTGATGACATTGATAACTCTTCTTTCTATTGGATGAGGGATTTCCTTTCTAATAATAATTAGAATATGTCAACTTTATTTGCTTCTCTTCCCTAAAATGTTGTTAATGGTCTTATTCATTTACCCCTTTCTGATGAAGTTGGTCGATGGAGATGTTCTTCATTGGTGCTTATGATATTTTTGGTGGGGACATCAAACCGATCTCCCAAGTGAGTTTGGTACATAGTTAGCAAATTCGGATTCGGGAATTATTCGGGTGGAGAATTATTCGGAATAATTCGATTGATTAATTTAAGGATTCGGTAAAAAAAGCGGTCAAAAAAGCTTATTGGGTTTTTTTTTTTTTTGGTTTTCTTTTTTTAAATACTGTTTAAGTGGACCGAATAATTCGGTTTAATCCGGTTCGGTTCGAATTATTCGCGTTTTATATTCACTTTTGAAAAAATCGCGAATTTTATCGAATTTTATTTTTAATTCGGATTCAGTCAGAATTTTTGATTAAATTCGAAAAAATTCGGTTCGGCCAAATAATTCGTGAATTATTCGGCCGAATTGATAACACTGGTTTGGTACGCTTGTAATCTTAATGAGTCGGTCGATCCTAACATCATTTATAAGGAGTCAGATGACGAAGCCTCCTCCTAAATTAAAGATCTCTCTGACATCTACAAGAGGAACTTATTCTTTTGTTTTTTTTTTTTTTTTTTTTTGCTGGTTCAATCAGGAGAGACAAAAGAGAGATGCTTTCTATCAATCCAAAGCAGATACCGCCCCCAAGCTCCCATGGTCCACTGGAGGACCAGGGCCAGGGCAAGTTGGGATGGGATATAGAGCCGTAAACACAGTGAGGGATGACAAAGGACAAACTTGTACTATTGACTCTCGAGCTTCACACAAACAAAATGGTGTCGGTGTGATGTAAAACACATCACATCAGCAATGGATTAGGATTTCTATGGGATTCCACTAATGGTTGTGAATGTATTCAATGATTGACCACGGTCAACAACAACAACAACTGAGATGCCAGGTGTGGCTCAGAGAAGAGGATAATGACATATGAGGGGCAACCTCTGCTTGCCTCCTATGATGAGCTGTACCAAGAGAGAGAGAGAGAGAGATTTAGCCTCTTTCAAATTCCCGTATATCCAAAAACTCAGCAAGTGTACCGAATCCACCTAGAAGACAGGTGAGGTGTCCCCACCAACAATATGGCAACTGCCAGGGGTTTGGGAGATCGATGAGTGACTTATCACCACATCAGGTTGCCAAGGACCAGCTAGCAGCATCAGGTTGCAGGTAGTAGGTAGTAGGTATGAAAGTTGCAACATGAGGTTGTTGAGTACCAAGTAAGTAATAGCATCAGGTTGACGAGGACCAAGTAAGTAACAATATCAGGTTGCCGAGGACCAAATAAGTAACAACATCAAGTTGTTAGGGACCAAGTAAGTAACAACATCAAGCTGTCAGGGACCAAGTAACAGCATCAGGTTGTCGGGGACCAAGTAAGTAACAACATCAAGTTGTTGGGGACCAAGTAAGTAACAACATCAAGCTATCGGGGACCAAGTAACAGCATCAGGTTGTCAGGGACCAAGTAGCAGATAATCCAAACAATAGAAGAGCTCCAATTGAGTAGATAATAACTCCAATCTCCACCTCACTTGTAGCAATACACGAGGATAAATAATGTCCGATAAGCAGCATCTCAAAGGATGAGCAGCATAAATAATCTCATACTTAAAGAGCATAATGTTTTTTTTTCCAATCTCCCCCACAGTGTAGCAAATAGAAACAAATAATCACCAACCACTATGTTATGACAAATGAGCATCAAATAAACCAGCCAATCAAGAGTAGCTGCGACCAATATCCTCCAATTATAGCAATTAGACCGTCACTCCATGCAAATACCCATTTTTTTTTTTAAATATAACGCTCCAAATTGATGCAATCTAGCAAGACCCAAAATTGAGTGTTGTGTGCCTACAAATGGCAAATATATAATTAGTCCATGCAATCTTGGGGTTGAAACAAATTATGGGCCCACCCAAGGGCAGTGAAACTTAATTATTATGAAGTAATGACAATCTGATAATTAACCAGAATTTTTCATGGGGCTAAACTGGTAGATAAGGAGAAATGGAAATGAAATAGAAGCTTATAGGGTGGCAGAATGGTAATTAAGTTGAAAATTATATGGGAGTGGAAGAAATGTAAATATTGAAAGTTCAAGTAAGAACTCTCAAAGATATAACATATATGTATATGTAAAGGGTAATCTTAGAAGCAAGGTAAAATAAGGAATAGTGCTAAATAAAGGGATTAAGAGGGGTATAATGGATAACAATTGGTTGTCCTTTTCTTGGCAGTCTTACACTCTTCTCTTCTTCTCCCTCATTCTTGCTCTCTTCTCTTTCTCTTCTATTATGGTTATTGGTTACAGATCTCGATTTGTTACAATAGTAGAATATGAAGCATGTTCAACAGACTTGGAAATTGCCATTGCCGTAGGCATTAGTAGGCTAGAAGTATTCAACGATTCTTCCCTAGTGATATGCCAACTGCTGGGAAAATGGGGAGCCAAGGATGAAATGCTCATAACTTACCAAGAGTGCATAGAATGGCTAACACACTATTTCAAAGAAGTTTCATTTGACTACTTGCAGAGAGATAGCAATCAGATACTCCAACTACATTAGCACCCATGATCAATGTCCAAACAGACGTAAATATCTAACCTTTTGCTATTAAAGAAAAGGAAATGCCAGCCTATCACATGGTTTGTACACTAATCGTAGATAGACGACCATGGTATGCTAATATCATTGATTTCATCAGAGACAATAAATACCCTAAAGATGCAACTGATTGGAAAATGATTCTTAAGGAGATACACTACCCAATTTATACTCCACGAAGGCATTCTATATAAAAGCTCATAGATGGAGTATAATTGGTATGCGTAGACGAAGAACAAGCCCAAGAATTATAGACCACATTCATCAGAATATATGGACCCCATATGAATACCAGAATGTTAGCTAAGAAGATCCTAAGATTGAGTTACAACTGGCACACGATGGAGGACGATTGCGTCTAGTATGCTAAGAAATCTCACAAATGTCAGATATATGCAAATCTCATTCACATGCCACCTTTAGAGTTACACACTCTAAGTTCACCATGGCCATTTGGAGCTTGGGGCATAGACATAATTCGTCAAGTCATCCCTAAGTCTTCCAATGGACTAGAGTACATCCTAGTTGCAATAGACTACTTTACCAAATGGGTAGAGGAACAATCAATGGAGCGATCGTAGCATCCAACAAGAACCTCAAGAGAATACTAGAATGATGGCTAGCATGAATAAGATTGGGCCAACAGGATACTATATGCATTATAGGCATATAGGACTTCCTTTCACACAACTACTAGGGTAACGTCATATTCATTATTCTATGGCATAGAGGATGTACTTCTTGTGGAGTTGGAAATCCCCTCCTTATGAGTTCAAATGGACAACAAACTTCCAAAAGCAGAATGGAAGAAGTCAAGCCATGAAGAACTCAACCTGATTGATGAAAAGAGGCTACACGCCATAGACAATAAGAAAAATATTAACAACAACACATGCCTAGGGCCTTCAACATGAATGTTGTACTCTGTACAATGCAAGTGGGTGATTAGTCCTCAAAGAGCAGATAATTCTTGTTCATGATCTAAGAGGGAAGTTCAAACCAAATAAGTACGATCCCACACTATCATTGAGATCTTACCCGACAAAGCAGTGAGACTAGTCGATCTAGACATAGTGGAACTCCTATATCTCACAAACATTATTCAACTAAATAGATACTATTTAAAAAAAAATAGTCAATGACCAAAACGACGTTTGACCTGATCTCCTCAACAGAGAGGGGTACGTAGGCAACCTGAGATGGAAATCAGGTTCAGTCCCTAATAAAAAACAATGACAAAAACATTAGTACCATAATAAAGGAACAATTGACGTATCCAAAGCTATGGATCCATACCCCTTTATCAAAAATAGAAAACAACATCGAAGTAAAGCAATCAAAATCTCCAAAGTTTGAAAATAAATAAACAGAAAGTACTATGATCATATCCAACTCCTACTTTGCCTATTCAAGGCATTCTTGCAATTTCTTGATATGTTCATTGAGATCCTTAAGCTCAGCCTCATTAACATCCCTATTCTTATTCATGTCGTTGTCCGCTTTGGTCTCATCACTTTTTTGTTTCTTAAAGCTAGGTTCTACATTCTTCATTCTCTTCTAAGCACATTTCCTAGTCCAAGTAGTTTCCCTCAGGCGTTTGGTCTTTTAAAGGAACCACTTTGGATAATCACAAGTGGTGCAAATAAAAGATGAAAAGTTACCATTAGTAAACAACAGAAGCTTACACCAGGCCTTGGCAATGTGGGACGCTAAAACATGAGAAGGATGTTTAGGAAGATGAAGCTTCGCCAGATCTTTAGGAATAGGTTGAATAAACTGATATTGATGAAATATTCTACTTGGAAAGTAGAATAAGGTATGGGTCAATCCCAACAACCTCATATATTTATAACCACTGGACTTCATCACCGGTTTGTCCTCCAACCACCAATGGACGTGCCAACGGACCACCCAATAGTACACATTATGAAGCCAAGCTACACACTCATCAAACATGTGATCATCTTCAATGTTGGCAGGAGACTTGTAAATAGACGCTTGAAAGCATGTGTTGGTGAGAGGATCCACCTGAGCCAGACGTTCAACGAGCCAAATCTAGGGCAAAAGTACAAGATATCAATTGAACTCATTCAAAGAAAACAAATATAATAGTAGAGAGAGAATGAAAGTGTGATACTTGTAGCAGATAGGGACTTCCCATGAAAGATTCTCCACAGTAATTTTTTCCATAGCTCATCCAATCCAGGCCAAGCATGGTCTCATCCAAAAGTATTGGTATAATATCACATCTCTTCTTCACTTACCACACGACGTCATAATGATAGGAGAAACACCATGATGACCCGTCCTCAGATGATAATGACGATAACACAGAAAAAGAAAGTGTTAAAATGATAGATGATGTAGGTTTTGATAAGAGCGTAGACATCAATCGAACTTCCTAACATTAAGTCTTCAATTTCCCTGTTAAGCAACCGAAGAAGTTCATGGTGTCCTCAGAATAGTTGCACTTCATAGAAGGGTCGATTGTTGCACCCGAATGAGGAGACAGAAAACAATGCTTGAATTCCTCGTATATGGGGCACATCTCGCAATCGTTGAGACGAAACACGTGGAGATCGAGATCCCACACTCTAGCAAACCCAAAGAGGAGGTTCCAACTCAACTTGATCTTTTGCAAATCATAGGTAAGAGGAGATGGTACCATCTTAAGACTTCATGGTCTTCCTTCACCATCAGCCATCCCCTTGTTCAAGGCTTTGTCCATTGTGAATAGTTGTGACAACACCAAGTAAGAGACTTGGGAGACATCTACAGAGAAGAACGATAAATTATGAGGCTTGTAGGCAAAATCAAGAAAAACCATAAGAAAGAGAAAGAGAAAAACCTTAGATGAGCAAATAGGGTTTTAAGACTCCAAAAGTGAGAGGAACAAGCACTTACAAGTCCAAAAATCTCCAAAGATTCGTTCTTGGCCTCAGAAAGGAAAGTTTGGGAAAAAGAAAGTTGTAAAAAGGAAACAAATCCATAAGGATTCGGCACCCAAATGTAGGAAATATATTTTCCCCAGGTAAAATCCGACAACATTTGCTCTCGGCTTGATGCAAAGTGAGCCACAACTGACGTCGGCCAACAAGCAACCGACATTGTCCTCGTCCTCCACTGTCGGACGATAAGGAAGTACAATTTTGAAGCCCAATCTGACACCAATTGCTCCCAGATTGACACAGGGTGAGCTACACTCGACACCGTCCACACTAAAAAGGACGTCGGATTGTGAACACTAACGTTGAACTAAGCCTATACACAATAGACTTTTGCTAAATCCAAGTCTAGGAATTTGGGATTGGCACTCTTACTCCTTATTCATTGCTGGTCTCGCATGTGTATTTGGCCCTATTCTAGACAACTAAGGGGTCGCTCACGTTTCTCAATGTATGGGATAAGAATTCCTATGGCCCATGGAGCAATGAAAAATAGAATCACACAAGTGATACGAGGAACTTCAATTTCATTAACTAGAGAATTAAAAACCCCATTAGTTACGTGTTTAGAAAAATGACTGAATGGATTATACATTTTCAAAAGTTTCTCAAAAATGACCGAGTGGTCGTGAATTTGAACAACCAAAAAAGAAAAAAAGCTAGTCGGAGTCCTTTTAAGTCTTAGACCTCTGCTCCCTCCTGGCATCCTCTTCAGAGCTACCCTCCTCCTCACTTCCAAACGGGAGGCTGAATCATCATTCTCAACGGTAGCCTTCCCACTCCCTCCATTAGCAGCTGAGGTGCCCACGTCGATTCTCTCTCGTAGCTTTCAGATCGTGGCTAGATAGCCCATGATATCCAGCCTTGTAGCATCTAGCTCTGCTTTCAGCATGCATACATTTTTGTGTTAGTACAATAGAAAACTAACAGTGTAGGTACAAGTACAAGAAGAGAAGAGGGAATTATCGTGGTGTGGTGGGCAGCCATCTCCTTCCTCAATAACTGCTCATATACATCGATTATTGACCTGAGGCCGTCACACTTGTTGCCTGGGATGCATAAAGCAAAGAAAATGGGTCAAAATAGAGCAAAAGAAAGTCAAGCAGAGAATTAAGTATGGATGTACTTACATAAGCATTGGGGGTGGGAACCGTAATCAAAGGCAACCTAGGAAGAGGGATGCTGATTCGAACACCCCCACCCCAAAAATCCCAACCAAGGAACCGTGGGAGGACAACCCCAGCTAGTGGCACATCACCCTGGGGATGCTTTGAGCCCCGGCTCCACTCGTAGGCCTCGCGGAAAGCTTAGTGGAGGTGGCCTAAGACGATGCATCAACAATAGCAAAAGCAAAAGGGATCCTCTCGTGGTGATCTTGACAATCCGAATAAGTCAATTATAATAAATAGCAATAAAAAAAAAGAAGCAAATTGAAAAATAAAATGGGGTTACCCACCATATAGCCCTCTAGAGTGATGTGGAGACACAAACCCTCCGTGATCATGAACTTCTGGTATTGGCTCCAAGATTCTGACTCATAGAAACCTGAGGTAGGGTAACCTATCATCCCATCAGTGATGCGGTCATGGGACAACACCTCAGTATGTAACATGTGCCTCGGTGGAAGGTGTAGCACCAGAGAGTATCACACTGCCTCTCACTGGTGAGCCACGCACTTGCCAAGATACCAGGCAGACCTAGAAATGGAACAACGCCCTCATGGAATTAAGCGGGTGCGTTCCTTATATCTCGACCCACCAATAGAGAAGCCCACAGGGTCTAGCTCACCTGTAGAAGTCAAAAGCAAATGAGATCAAAACATGGACAAATATAGATGCATGCAAGCAAGAGACAAAAGAAAGGAAGTCACATCAGATTAATGGAGCATATTCATTAGCTCCTTATGCTCGAAAATCGAGCGCACGGGCTTACAACACTTATAGTTGCCAAGTAACCACCTCCTAGGGAGAGAGAAGAAATCTTGGCCAGTGTCCTTGAGCGTGGGCTCGAGGAGATGGATATACTCAAAGCACCAATACTCCAAGATAACAAGAAGAATCAAATCAAGATACAGGAAAATATCAAATCCAAGCAATATACATTGAACAAACGGAGACAAGAACATATCTATGGGGCGTACTATGCCCTAGTAATGTAGTGCCTCTGGCCCATAGCTAGGGCATCCATACTCTGGAGGAGGTATGCATATCCATCAACTCCCAAGTTGTACCTCTTCACACCCTCGATCTTCTCTAGGTAACCTATCATATCTAGCCTGATCGAGTTACAACTGTTACTGAAGAGGGAGTTTCCCAACATGTACATGACAAAAATTTCGCGCCAACTGGTCCTGTACTGACTCGGGCGTGGTGTCAGTTACTTTGTTTGCTAGTTTCTCCCAAAGTTTGTGGAACCAACTCACCAATGACTTCGCACTGTCGGGCCAGTCCCCAATGAGGGTCTTTTCATGGCTCATCTGTTTCACAGGGTCCCATCCTCTTGGACAGCCCGTGATAGACATTCTCTGAAACTTAGGTATCATCATAAGTTAAAATTAAATGGGGTGATGGTCATTTCCCCACAAATAAAATGGAAAGTGTGGGTAGACAGCCACCGCCTCTCCATTAGAATCTGATACAAGTCGTGGTCACAGTTCCACATAGGCAACTACAAGAAGTCCTTGAAACCCATGTCCTTGTTTCGCCTCTGAACTGCTAGACACAAGTCATTATACCACTGAAGTACTGTAGACACCGAATTTTGTCACCCCCGATAATGATGACAATATGAAGAATTACATATTGGACATTTTAGACTTGGAGAATTTTCAAGCTTAGAGTAGAAAATGACCATTTTCCCCTATAAACTTTCAAGAGAAAATGTTTTCAAAAATTAGAATTTGATGTTGTGGATTATTGTTGTTTGTCCCCTCAAGCCGGACATTACACTTTGATGCGAGAACTATGCGAATCGACGCTCGATTCTCTCTTTCATTATATGATCCGGGTTCCTACTTTATGTATATTTTCGTAAAGGTTCTCGGTCGAGACTACAATCGTGTCTCACATCATTGGATAGTGCTCAGACTGAGATTTCTAACAACATATTACACGTCGAATTCTGACTTACGGTTTGAAAGATATGACCCCCGAAAGTTGACTCCAAAGTTCGGTATCAGATTCCATTCCGAGCAACCAAGGAGTGCCACATGGCGCCCAAACCCCTTTGTCCAAAAGCAAGCCTTTTTGGACAATTCTCTCTAGTTTTTTAGTCCCACATCGGAAATAAGAGAGAATTGTCTCAAGTCCCAAGGCTATAAGTATAACCCTTCCTCTTTTCCAAAAAAGAGGAAAAAAATTGAGAATTTGGGAGAGAGGATGGCCCCATCAAGGTTTTGGCTAACTTTTTCCCTCTAAAATCAAATATTCTCCAAGTTTAAAAGTTTAACACATTAATCCTTCCTTGAGCTAGGAGATCTAGTCCGGTTCGGTTCGATTTGGGGCTTGAAGCACAAGGGTTATCTCCCCTTGTTTCTTGATTAAAGCCGGGTTTAAGGTATTTTTCTTCTCCTAATTGCAATTTAGAACTAGTTTATCTAATTTAATAGATTATGTTCTAATTTATTAATAATTGGTTTATTTAGATTAATTAGGTTTAATTGGTTCATTTAGATTAATTAGGTTTAATTAATTTTCATTTTGGTTTAATATGGTTTATTAGATGTAACCCGATTCAATTAGGTGTATTTAGGTTTAATTGGTTCATTCAGATTAATTAGATTTAATTAGTTTCAATTTGGTTTAATATGATTCAATTAGATGTAGTTAGGTTCATTCAGACTTAATTATTTTTTGGTTTGTTTTAATTTAAATTGATTTTGAATTTATATTTGGCTTTATGATTCTACTTAATTGTTAATTGTTTTATCCTTTAGATCTAGGCCCTTGGATTAGGATCCAAGAACCCTAATCCTTTCTCCCTTTTCTTTATCTCTTCTCCCATCTCTTCTTCCTTTCTTTCTTCTTTTCCCTGTAGCAGAAAATCAGCCGCCTCCCTCCTCTTCTTCTCCTTCCCTTCTCCATGGCTGCCACCTCCCATTTCTTCTTCCAAACCTGCAACCCGTTCCTTCTTTTTCTTCTTCTTCTTCTTCTTCTTCTTCTTCTTCTCTTCTTCTTCTCTTTTACCATGGCCGAATCCTCTCCACCCCCTTCTCCTTCCTTTCTTTTTCCTTAACCGAACCTGAACCCATACTCCTCCTCTTTCTTTCTACTGAAACCCTCTGAACCTTCCTCCTTTCTTGTAACTTATTCTATCCCTTCCAGTCCCACTGAACCTTCTTTCTCTTCTTCTTCTTCTTCTTCTTCTTCTTCTTCTTCTTCTCATCTTCTCCTTCTCTTTTGTTCCTTGTTGTCGAATCCATAGACCTGTAACTACTTATTCTTCTCCTTCTTCTCCTTCTTCTTCCATGGCCGACACCACTCACTTTCTCCTCCTCTTCTGTTCCTCTTTGCTGAACCTGCAACTCACCTCTTCTCCTTCTCTCATTCTTCTTTTTCTCTTCTGTTTCCTTGCTGCTACAATTGCTAACCAGTCCCACCGAACCTCCTTTCTCTTCTTCTTCTTCTTCTTCTTCTTCTTCTTCTTCTTCTTCTTCTTCTTCTTCTTCCTCTTCTTCTTCTTCTCATCTTCTCCTTCTCTTCTATTCCTTGCTGCCGAATCCATAGACCTGTAACTACTTATTCTTCTCCTTCTTCTTCTTCTTATTCTTCTTCTTCTTCCATGGCCGACACCACTCACCTTCTCCTCCTCTTCTGTTCCTCTTTGCTGAACCTGCAACTCACCTCTCTCCCTTCACTCTTTCTTGCTTCCCCTGTGACCGAAGCCTATCCCAACTGCCCCTCCTTGCTGCAACTGAAATCCATCTTCTTCTCCTTCATCCTCTCCTCTTCTCCCCCTCCTTTCTCCATAACTGAAATCATCCCCTACTTCTTCCCACTTATCTTTCTCCATAACCGAAATCTGAACCACTACAGCTCCCATCTTCTTCCCTTTGCCAAAATCCATCTCCAGCCCATCGTCTTCCCTTCTTCTTCCTATTTTATTTTATTATTTTTTGTTATTTCTTTAATTTGCTGATTAGATAGTCCATATTTGTAATACCCACAACCTGTTATTTCATTTTTATTTTCTGTGTGGAATCTTCCCCTCCTTTCGTTCTTTATTTTTATTTTGTCAATTTTGGTTTGATTTCAGATTTGTAATGTATCCGGTCCTAAAATTTAGGGTTGGGATTCCCCTAATTTTAAACTTTAAAATCAAATTATTTTCTTTTATTTCCCTTTTAATAAAGTATGGGACATAGTCTAGGGCGCATGTTAGCAAGGGCATGGCTGGCCCCCCTCAAACCGGCTCGTAGCATTAGGTGCGTATTGGGGATTTAGGTTTTCCTACTATCTCCTATCTTTTGTACTCCAACCCTCACTTGCTTTAATGTAGTTCTAATCTAGATTGATTAAAGTAACGTAGTTAACTTAATTAGTCATTTCAACTGTTGTTTATTTAATTGTGGTTTGTTAATTTAGCTTTTTAAATCATTGCATTTGATTTCTTCATTCAATTCAATTTATTAAACTTGTGTAATTACCAATCTTTTTCCCTCTAGTGGTTTGTTTATTTTAATCAATCAACTAATTAGTTATTTAATGTAGGATAATTAACTAGATTAATTAGTTAAAAGATTCTCTTCGCATTAGCTTAACTAGGGTTTTGAAAAATGTTTAACTAATCGTAGGATTAGCTTAAGGTAAACATAATTAGTGCAATTAGGTTTCATAATTAATTTAATTAAACTATAGGTTTAGTTTAATCCTCCTATACTAGATTGGGTAGATTAGTAAAAATGCATTCATTTAATGTAATTAATCCATTTCATTTTTTTTATAAATTAATTATGTCTCATTTAATTTATGAATCTTTTTACCAATTAGATTAAGTAGGATTGCAATAATTTATTTCACAAATCACTAGGGATTAGGATTAATCATTTTAATTAATTCAATTTGGGATTTCATAAATTCATTAATCATCCATCTAGGTTAGGCTCAATTAATTGAGTTAGTTTAATTTAGGGTTTTTAATTTTTTTAATTAGCGTAATCATTTCATTATTTGCATCATAACCTAGCTAGCATAATTTAGACACTTGGTTTAGAGTTTTCACATGTCATGCTTAGATACATAATTTAGGGTTTTCAGTGACCTAGATTTAGGACTAGTTAGTAGGGTACAAACAAACTTTGGTCAAACAAAAGGAGACCGGCCTTAGGGTCAGGCAGACTGGGTGCCTAACACCTTCCCAATCTGTCACTTGACACTTGTCCAGAATCTTGGTGCAAACCAACCTTATCCATCAGAGTCATTAGTCTCTCTCCCTTGATTGGGGGAGACATTTATGGGTCCTAGACCCTTTCTAGGTGGCGACTCCCTTTTACCCATAATGTGTATCCCCCTCTTGGCATTTGATGACCAGGGGATACTATCTCATCTCATTAGGGTCGACCCCTAGTGTGTGTACACGCGCTACGCGTCATATCGCGACCTGACGGAGGTCCATGATACCAACAAGTACGTAGTCCACTGACCCGTACTTCTTCATGTATTCCACCTTTTGCAAAAGACACAGTTAAGAAAAAGCAATTCAATATAGAACTAAATAAAGCAATTCATATATTGACCCATAATACATGGTGATAGCGATAAAAAAAATTCTTTATGGAGTTCTACCAAGCACAAATCATAAGTCCTAAGCATGGGTCATCGGTGGATTGCCTCCCTCACATTGGGTTGTGCGTCAGGGATATAATGGCACCCCCATGTGGCGGAGCCTCAACCATCGCACGCTTTCCCTTATCCTTGGGAGGCATAGCTCTCACACTCTCAAGAGACTTTGGGTTTCTAAGTTTGCACAATAAGACAAGAAGAGATGATGGATAGGTCAAGCAAAGTTCCTAGCCTCCTATACACTCAGACTTGCCTCCAAATGTCTTTAATTCTCACAGATTTTACACTCTAGCCCCCTAAGCAAGAGATGAAATCGTGCTCTAAAGGTGGAAAGAAGCAAAACGCCAAGAAGGAAGAAAATTCTCCAAGATCAACCAAAATCCTAAGGAAATGTGGAGATCTTGAGCAAAAGAAGCAAGGAGATACTCTCCAGAGCTCACACGATCAAGATGGAGGAGAAAAAATGAGGTCTAAAACCCTTTGGACCAACTTAAAACCACAAGAAAGCTCAAGAGTCTGCCACAGAACCGAAGCTATATGCACCCAGCCTGACGACCCATGCCATATGGTCGATGCAGCAAAAGCTTGGCCGATGTAGGCCAAGTGTAACCAGTTAAAAAAAAAAAAAAAGTGGACACTTCCCATACCTAGTGCACCTTATGATATGATAGTACATAATAAACATTCTCCAAGTGGTAGGAGTGTATTACCATACTCCCATTGGGTAACAACCAACAACAACAGATATACACTGTCCAGTGAGTCACAGTTCAACCAAGTACTGGTAGAACTAAAATATGGGATGCAATCATATCCATAGTGAAACAGTCACAACCCCTATAACAGAAAAAATGCACCAAGCAATGACCAAGTCCAATCCCTAATGAGACAATAACAAAACAACAACCGTAACACAAGTAGCCTAGGCAAAGATAGCATAAGCATTCAAACCCTATATTTAAGCATTTGGAGGCTTCATATAGGTATGTCCTCATCGTAATAAAAAAAAAAAAAAAAAAAAAACAAAAAAAAAAAAACAGGGTTCCATAGTCATATGGCTACCAATGGGAATTTCCATTTTTTTTTTTAAATCCTAAAGTTTCAAAGTCGTACGACTACCATTAGGGATTTTCGATGTTCTATTCCAAAGATCTCTTGGTTTTCAAATAACACCCTCATATGTTTTAAACCCCACTTGGTTTTGATTTCGGTGAAGTTATATTGAATATGGTGTCGTTCTTTATATTTTACCATATTTTACATCAGTACCCCTGAGCACGGCCCCAAAAATTTTTCTCACCCGAAGAAGTAATCTGTCCGAAAATTACTTCTTTGACTTTCAACTATTTCAAAACTTCAATCAAAAAGGGGTATTTTGTAGACACCATGTCAACTCTAGAAGGGTTAAGCAATGATGGGTTCGGAACCCCTTGAGACGTGAAGTGATCATGTATTTACGATAAATATCTTTACTCAGACCTAGGTAGTGTATTTTTGCTTCCATGCTGGTATAGGATGGTTAATCAAATGAATCAAAATGTTTTAAAAACTGATTAAGAGTTTTACCAATAAATTGACCAGGACCACCTAACAAACCATAGATCAGTCTTCAATTGAGCTAAAAACCCAATTAGACCAAACGCTTAAGTCAACTCAAGCTAGAGTGGTACTGACTCAGGCCAACGCCAGATGCACTATGGCAGATGCCATTTGGATCCAGGCTGATGTTGGCCAATTACCAACTATGTTAGCCAATTAAAGATTGTGCCGACTTCTGCAAAATTGTAAGTATATGGTGGATCTTCAAGCATATGTCATTCTAATCTCATTCTTACCGCCCAAGGCATGTACCTATACATACACTAAGACCTCTAGGACACCTAGAAGACACCTAGAAGACACTAGAAAATCCATGTGACAAATGTGTTAATTGTCCACATCTCTTGGGAATATATACTTCCCATTTATGGACCCAATATATCTCTTCAAGGAGGAAAGAGATCACACCCTATATGGAAATATCCTACACTTACCTTGGTCAACCAAGAGACCTCCCAACTATAAATAGATGACCCCTCTCACGTTTTGGAGATCTTACAGAATCTGACAAGAGTTCGAGTCATTACTATCGACGAGATTTGTTCACTGGAATCTCGCATAGGAGCTGCTTTGTTGTACTTCGTATCAATTCGAGCTTGCACTAACTACAACTGAGCACACACCCTTCCAACCACAAAACACCCTTTACGAAAGTTGAACTGAGTTTTCGTAGAAAATTCCTTCTTCAAAATTGTAGATTAAGTCAAGATCTATCTATTATGCAATTTTTATATTTTTTAGATTAACTTGACTATGTTTCTCGGATTTATTTTTCTTGTTGGTTAATACAAAATCTGAAATTTCCCTTCAATGGAATCTCGCATGGCAGACTTGCTAAATGCATTTGGCTTTTGCAAAAAACCTTCCTCTTTCAAAATTGTTACCTTGATGTCTTCTACCTAACACGATTTTCTCGGATTTTCAAAAATTTTATTTCGTTTTCTTCCAACGATTTTCTCGTAGTCAATTCTTCTTTTTTCAGCATAGTTATGTATTGCATCTTTTCTTCTCAATTAAGTGTTTAATATTTTACTTGCTTATCTCACATGTTCACATTGGCTGTATACAATGTCCCTGAATCCCATATTCAATTATACTGGAACCATATTCCATGAGAAATTCTAGTGCTAGTTTTATCTGGACTTCTCCACTTTTAGCATGTTTACTTTACATTTTGTATATTAATTGTGCAGAACAATTGGATATGAGTATGTGGATTTAAACCATTCCTTACATTTTTGGCATGTTCTCCTTTCAATGCATGTTCGAAAATCATATACGCAACAAAGAAAAGATTTACAAACCACCACAAGCTCATTCTCTTTTTATAGAAATAAATCAAAAGGAAGATGCGAGTAGAATTCATAGTATGAAGATGTGACATGAGTGAATAAAAAGATGAGTCATCCATATGGGAATGCTCTTCAGATCACTTACGCCCAGCTCTTCACATGGGAGTGAACTTACAAAGGAAAGGTTGGGGGGAGGGGGGTATATGATTTAATCAGTCTATGAAATTTCATGTGGCTAATCTAGACAATATCCTTTCTGTCCAACGGTTGGAATGGACATATCATCTATCCACATGGCAGAACACAACACCAAAATCAAATGAGACAAACCCACATTTGCAAGTCAAAATGCTTCTTGATGACCTTTTCATCATTATACACAAACTGAGCAAGTGTTCTTCCCTAACCCACCTAAACCACCACACCCAATTATGGGGATGACCATAACATTCTCTTCATTACTGGCACCTGAACTTAGCAATTCTACTAGATTTTCTTTATCCCTTTCTCTACCAAAGACCTCAGATTCAACTACAATAGGGTCAGTAGTACTCATGGTTGAATTGAAATTTGGCTACCTCAGCATCCTTTTGATTACGATCTAACATCTCTATGATATCTTTTATTTTGTGAGCTATTATGAAATACAAGTGGATTTGGACATGAAAAGTATTTGCATACCAGTTTTACTCTTTTCAGGCCTCCACGTCATCATTTAAATCATTTATTAAATTCCAAACCAACCTAATTTCACCAATAACAGTGGTTTCAAAATTGTTAAAAAAATATTCTCTCAGTGAAACTACTTGGAACAATAAGGGCTTCTCATTAAACAAAAAGGAAGTCCATACATAGAGATAAAAAATAAGGTTTCCTACATGGACGTGTAAATTAAGGAATCCTTGCACAGCAGTTCTATGTGGAAGAGTGATCCAGCGATTTTACCATTAGATATGCATGGAATTCTGGGTTGATCATATGTCAAATTCAGCACCCTCTTAATCGTCTGTATGCCCTTTTGCTACTCCCAAACTTTCTCAATGATCTGTTAACTTATTGCCCAACTCTAATTGGGCTGAAACTTGACATGTGGACATGTGAGCAGGGCGTATTGGGAGGTACCTGTCCACAATTTCAGCCCCATCTGATGTTGGAACACTTCCATCTTGAAGTCAAAACTGCCATCAATGAGACCGGGCCTGAAAAAGGGAATCATCATAATGGAAAAGTTAAAGTAGCTGTAAAAAAAAAAAAAAAAATTTAAACTGGTTAAATTGTTGCAGACGCAAATACAGATGATTAAACCAATAAAAAAGAGACCATTGAAAAGCAATCCAAATATTACCCCAAGTGAACAGCTATATGCTTATCTTTCGAAGCGTGTTCACGTAAGTGTAACTGGAGAGAGACACAAACAACTTCCGAAACCTGAAAAATTATTATCAAACAGCATTACAACAAACTGAAGAAAAATAAACAATGTACCTAGTTTTTTTGGCCATTTTCCACTAAGTGTCCTGCAGATTGAATGCTCAGAATGAAATAGTGCCTATTTATTAGAGAATGTGTGCATGCCGGAGAGCTATTAATTTATCACTAACCTGAGGCTTCGTATGTGTTCCAAAAAATATTTTACATTCTAGGAAGCATGATCTATTTTAAGCATCAGTTATCATCACTATTAAAAATTAGTTATTTTTTCATAATATCATGTATAATCAATCTCCTCTTCACAATCGATCATTTTCTTATTTATACAGAGATGTCATATATATATATATATATATATATTGATTCAGTAATTAACAATCTGTGTTTGCAACGCTTAAGCTTTGACATTAGAGAGACATAAACATCACCTTTTAGGCAAGTGAAAAAACTAAAATTCATGCCTTAAGCATTTAAAAAGCAACCATTTATACAACTAATCGAGTGCATTAGATACAGAAGCATGATTTAATAAACCATTGTTCTCTCAAACAAAGGTCCTCATTTAAAAAAGGGCATCTCCAGTGCACGAGGCTCACACCACTACAGGGTTTGCGGAGGGTCATAACGTATGCAGCCTTAACTCTGTTTCTCAGGGAAAGGTCCTCATTTACTTAACAAATAAAAGGCAAAGAGAAGTAACACCATATCCTATGCAATTAACAGCACTTCCATGAAAAGTAGTAAGACAATGATACATACCAAACCCATTGGCTCCGGTGTTGTGCCATTGCAAGAAAGCTTTTATTAGGATATTGATTTAGTAAACAGAACATCTCTCCTCTTGGGTAAAAGAAAGCACATAGGATGGATAGCCAGATGTCAACTGGTCCACTGTACTTGCGCATAATGTTTGTACTGATCTGGAAAAAAATTAGCAAATACCATAATAACATAAAACATGGAAGATTCGGATTAACAAAAATTCTATAGACAATCTAAAGAAATACCAGTGCACATTACATGAGTCCATTAACCCATTATAAATTTTGGAGTTCCATTTCCATCAGTGAGGCATCAGGGAGATGCAAGGTGGGAGTCATGCATAGAGGAGCCACAACGAAGGAGATTGGCGACAAGGCGGTGGCAAGAGGGTAGGCGGAGGTGGGGCTGGCGCAAGACAATGAGGGACACAGGCGGAAGTCCATAGAAGCAGAGCTAAGAGGGTCAATGTCGGGTGAAGAAGAGGAGGGAGTCGGGTTAGAGCGAGGAGGGTTAGGCGGGTCTGGTTGAAGATTGGAAGTGATAGGCTGCTTTAAAACGTGGGTCGGGTTGTATAGATTACCCGGGTAGAGGGGATGGTCGGGTGGGTATTTAGAGAATTTGTTTAGAAGGTGGATCGGGAGGAATTGGTTCAGAGGGATAAATGGCGGTTCAGGGTTGGTCTAGTTCATCTGGGCTGGTTTAGGAGAGGACAGGTTCAACGGAGGGGAATAAGACTGAGAAGTGGAAGTTGGTATAAGATTAGGGTTTGAAGGAGGAATTCTCGTATGGGGAGATGCAGAGACAGGTAATGGAAGCAGAGGGGGGAGAGAGGACATAGGGATAAGGGTCGAAGGATCTGTAGACATCAGCTGTCCTGCCTGGCTATCAAGATGGAGAGAGACCGATTTGGGAAGAACTATCGAGGTACCACTACGCAAGGATTAAAGTATCGGTATTGATCGCCGTATCGGTTGGCTAAATTTAAGATACGTATCAGAGGGTATCGTATTGTATCGGAGATACGCTAAGATATGTTAAAGATCAATGATTAAAATATCGGTGTCGATCGTCGTATCGGCCGGTTAAATTTAAGATACGTATCGGAGGGGTATCATATCGTATTGGAGATACTTTAAACCATAGGTACCAGAGGCGTTCGATTCTAATAGAGAACAATTTGGAGTAACATCAGTATCTGGATCTAACAACTGCAGGATCGAGTACATGTTTTGACCATTGGACAAAGACGACAGCAGCAGACCAGAGGTTCGGGGGTTCAAATCCTTCATCAGAAGTTGGCCGGAAGCGTGAAATGGTGTCTGAGATTGTCTGTTTCTTTTTTTCCTGCTTCGTTTGGAGAGATGATCATGGAATGCGTTTTCTTGGGAGGGTTCACAACCGTGATCTTGCCTGGTAGAGGACGGTCGTTCACTCTGAGGAGCTTAGCCTGCGACGTCTTTTGATTTGACACAGAGGGAAGTCCGGTGACCAAAGCACTTGCAGAGAGAGCATGCAAGGGGAACCCAATCGTATTTCACTTCTTGGCTGAACGAGTATCCCTCTCCGTCTATGATTGTGATCGAAGATGGGAGGGCACTGTCCGCTTGAACTTCAATGCAAACTCTCGCAAATGACAATTAGTCCATCGCTTTGGTTATTTTATCAGAGTACATAGGCTTGCCTATAATCAAGATGATGATACTAAGGCTCCTAACGCACCAAAAGTGAAGAGGGAGATTAGGGAATGTGACCCACAATGGAATGGAAGAGGGTTCAAATTTGTTGAAAGTTGTGTTCATCCCAGTGTCTAAGGAAAATTGGTTTCTTCCCAACATACCAAGGACCTCCATCAATGGCGGTAGCTTTGTCAGAAGTCAGAATCGAAGTTGAAGATGAAGGTACTGTTGTCAAGCATAAACGTGGACATAGCGCATATTGGCTTCCATTGATTCATGAGGGAAGCCTTGACAATAGAGAAGGTTGGTCTGCTGCCCAAAAAGGAGCCAACAACTTAGTTCTTCCATTTCAGAATCTCAGAATCGAGAAGACCAGGAGGACAGAGGCCTTTGGGAGCGGAGTTGAGGATAGCCGGTGGGTGAAAATATAGGGTGTCTAGTGGATGTGGGAGTGGAGGAGGAGGCTACAGGGTGGAGAGGGTGTGGTGACAACAGAGCTCCAGGTTCGAAGGTCAGGACACGAAGGTTGAAGAGGAAGGGGGGAGGAGGAAGATGGAGTAAAGGTGGGGCAAGTCCGAAAAGAGTGGGGGAGGTAGGGGGTTTTCGGTGATGAGTTGGAGGTCGCCTGCCGTCGGAGAAGATGAGGGCATAAGGTGGTTATAGAATTAGGCGGTGAAGGGGTGAAGGGAAATTCAGGCTCAAATCTCATTTCACTTCTTGATCTGAGATTGTCTGTTCCTTTTTTTCATGTTTCGTTTGGAATGGGTTAGACCACTTTAATAGGTCTAAAATATGGGTAGAAAGTAGGAACATGAGATTTAATTCATTAGTTTAGTTCGAATCCAATTTTGAGTCTAGTGTTTTTTGTTACTTCAGCGTTTGAGTCGGTTTTAAGTCTCCTATATAAGTTTGTAAGGCACTAAATTAATTGAATGAAATTTTCTTTTGTTGTTTGCAAGGATTTATTTGAAATAGGTTGTGCTCATCAACTGGGATAGTTGAGGGTGAGACCCAAGCTGAGATAGCCATTCCCCTACCCCCATTCTTCCCTTCCTTTTTTCTATTTTATTTTTTGGATTTTTTTTAATATGAAATAAGGGGCGTGCTTGGTCCAACAGTAAGGTACGAATGTTGTGACCTGAAGGTCAAGTGGTCGAAACAACCTCTCAACATTCTCGGGGTAAGGATGCGTAGTTCTCACCCATCGGGTCTCGCACATGCAGAAACCTTGTGCACCGGGTACGCTTTCTTGAATCTGAAATTTATTGAATATACTAAAGATCTGACATAGGATTGGATCACTTGTGATTCGATCCTACATCAATCACCTTCTCTAACATTAATTTAATGGATACTATCTTATCTCCAAATCTCTCATCATCAACAATATCATTCTTTAGATCTTTGTCCACTATTATGCTCACTTTGATTCTATTACTTTGATCTGCTAAATACCAAAGTTTGAAGTCTACCAACACGTTAGTTTTTTAGTTTTTTTACCCTTCCATCTAGTCTCATGAATACAAGCAATGTTAATCCTTCTCCTATTAACATCTATCAACTCTAGACTCTTACCCATAAAGGATCCAATGTTCCAAGATGCTAATCTAATCCTATACTTATGGGCTAGGTTCGTCACTTGCACATGGCCACTGTATGCGAGCCCTTGCCTACTTATCACTGCATCTGGGCATTGACGCGGTGCATTGCTTGCGGAAGGATGCCCAAACAAAAGGACGATAGGACATGACAATAATAAAAGAAATAGAAGTACTCAAAAAACGATAGGATCAATGCAAAAGGTGATTGGTTGAATATATTAAGCTGCCGACTGCGAACTTCATACCAATATAAAAATAGATATATAGTATAAGTATATACAATATGAAAAACCGATGGACACCTAATGCATTAAATATGCAATCTCAACAAATAGAAATAAGCTCATAATCATGCAATGATACTTGTGCCCCCCTATTGCAGATCAACTTCAGATTAGAGAGATACTTGTGCAACCCATTTGTTGTTTTTGTTGGGGAAGAATTGAGAATAGAGACCATCTATTCTTCCAATGTTAGTCTCCCCCAAAAGCTCTTTCCACCCTAATATTCGGAGGCTGAATTGGTGGAAAGAGCTTTTTGGGGAGAAAACATTGGTGATATTAGAAAGCTTGCCTCTTGTGCCACAATTAACCACATCTGGTCAAAGAGGAACTATAGAAGATTCCCAGAATAGAACTCGTACCCGCCCTTTTAGTGTGATAGATATCTGGATTGACGTTCTTAACAGATGCAATGATATCATCCTCAAAGGAAAGGTCTTGCTAGAAACCAGTACCTTGTTCAAAACCACCCCTCTCCTTTTTCTCTTTGCTTTGCAATAAAGTTGACAGTTATAAAAGAACGAAAAAAAAAAAAGAAAGAAAGAAACCTCAAATGGAGGAGATGATTAAAAAAAAAAAGAAAAATTTACTTGGATATGAGAATTACAACCAAAAATAAGTAGAAGGCTTTATGAATTCCAATGAAAGTAGCATTTAAACAATTAAAATAACCAAAAGGAAAAGAAAAAACATACAAGTTCCCAGGCTTCAATATTTGTTTGCGAATTCTCATATAAGGCCATGCTGTTCACAATTAGTCCCACATAAATGAAGCTAATCTCATAGATTGTAATAAAGCAGTCAATAATTACTAACTACTGAGAAGTTCATTATAATCCGCAACAAAATAATATATCATGGGTAATTCATGGTCTCAAAAAAGGCCGTGAGTAAACACATGCCAAATTTCATCCACAGATTACAAAAATACAATGTTAGGCTTGTAGTTATAACAAGATAAACAGGGTGATGCAGTATTGATACAGACCTTGAAAGGATATTCCAGACTCCCAAGCTACTGTTCACATGAACAGTAACCTGAACAATGACCAGCAACAACCCTTCATTATTAGAGGAAGAAAGACCAGTAGCATTTATAGACTTGGTTAGCAGGTCTTTTTGAAGAATAAGGACATTTCTGGATTCTTTGTTTTTAGTTTCTTTTTGTAAGTCCATGCTCATGCTCATGTGAAGCATGTGGCTGTGCCCATGAGAAACATGTCGGCTGCTAAATGTTTGTTAGGGTTTGTTTGTTTAGTGAAGTTAAATAGATGTTTGGGTTATGCTTGATTTGAGTACCATATAAGGGATCCAATGTAAGCTTTTAAAAGAAAATTGAAGTTGAAGAATGAATTGAGTTGTTTTTGGCGCCATGTAGGTGCAAAACAATGGTTGTGTGACCAAGGATTAAAGTATCGGTATCGGTCGCCGTATCGGTCGCCCAAAATTAAGATACGTATCGGAGGGTATCGTATCGTATCGGAGATACACTAAGATACACTAAAAATACACACATAAATGGATAGGAAACATTTTTTTAAACACTTTTGCATAAAAAATTTGTTAAAAAAAGCTATTGATAACATGTATTATGCATAAACACTAAATTGAGGGTATCATACCAAGAAATCAAGGTTTGTAGTTGTCCCATAAATGTAAAATCCTTGTTCCCAACCTTGATTTCCACTTTAGTTAAAGAGAAATATGGCTGACAGCAACTTTGGAACAAAAACCTTAAAAAATCATATTTTCTGAAAAATTACCCATCTTGGCCATTATATGACCATAGCGCACTGTATCGGTATATACCGATACTCACCGATACGTATCGATGAGTCCGATACGTATCGATACTCATCGATACGTATCGATAAATGTCGATATTCACCGATACGTGCCGATTATATACGGATACGTACCGATCGATACGTACCAATACATACCGAAACGTACATTTTACCTCAATTTTATAATTTCCATAGAGTCGTATCGAGGCATATCGTATAGTATCGATATGTATTGGTGGTGTATTGATGCATATCGGTATGTATTGTAGGATATATATCGATACGAAAGGATTTTAAAAATTTCATGTATCGTATCGATTGGCTAAATTTAAGATACGTATCGGAGGGTATTGTATCGGTATCGGAGAAACTTAAAACCATGTGTGTGACAATCTTCCCCCCCCCCTCTTGTGTGAGGCTATTCCCCTATTCCCTCTTCTCTTCTCTTCTTTCTCTTTGCTGATTCTATTTTCTTACGCTGTTCTACAACTCCAAATCCTCTTCTCAAGTGTGTTTTCTACTGAAACCAAATTCTGGTTTCTGTTCTTTTGTCAAGTTAAGGTTCAGCCATCAATCCTCTCTTCTCCCCCCCTTGTTCCCAATTAGTTACCAAGTTGCCACTCTAATACATAACTGAATCTGAATTTTAGGAATGTATTGAAGATTCCGCCTGGGATTGGTTCACTCAAGTGATTCCAATCTTACATCACAGGGGGACGAACATTTTATTTGGCAATTTGCCTTTACCGGGCTAGCGTAGACAAGCTTAGCCTCTATGGTTAGCCACAGTATTGTGGTAGGATGGACGATCTAGATAGGCCACGTGATGTAGATCAAGCTCGCACAAGGAAGGGGCTGCTGGCCCATCAAACCAAGTCCAATATTGGATCAGCCAGCCCCCACCTTGGTACCATCTAACCAGCCCAAAAGGGAAGCTGGAAGATCCATATAGCTGTCCCTTATTGTTGAAAAAGCAGCTTCAAGAGAAGAGTTCCAGCAGCCATCAAATTGCCCAAGTTAGCCTAGGATTTAGTTTTCCATCTTGTAAATAAGGCTAGTTTCCTTTCTGCCAATGTCTTTTAGTTTATAAATTGTCTAAGACTTGGTTAGCAAGTTAAGACACAAATTAGAAAGTCTTATTTCAGTTCATTAGTTTCTTTACTGTTATTTCTTCATGTCCAAGTTTTGTAAGTCTATTTAAAGCCCATTGAGAATATAATGAAAAGATAGATTGAAGGATATGAATTTGAGTGTGTTAACAACAAAACTAGGGTAGAATGCTTGAATGATCAATGAGACCACACAAGCCTTTATTAATAGGAAAATTTACAGCGCCATCCCCTAGAGAATGCCACTTTTAGAGAGACACCCCCTACATAATACCAAATTAAGCTCACACTTCCTCCCTTCAGTCTCTGTTAAGTGAGGCTTTGAAATATCGATTTTACCCTTTTGACTAAAACACATAACCCATTCTATTTCACACAAACCCTTCAATACCCCACACCTTCACCGTGGGTTCATGAGGAGCAAAACCGACTAGGACCCTTCTATACCTTTGCAACAAACAGGCAAACTACAACCTTCAATGCCCGAACTAAACTACTATTATTGTTCAGATTCTCTGTCAGCATAATATCGTATATTTGTTGCTCTTAACTCCAACACATGCCTTGGTTAATGTTGTCATATCAGAGTCGTGATGAAATTAGCTTTCCAGACATCCCTTGACCTTTATTATTCACTAATGTTCATTGTTTACTTGTTGGCTAAATGAACAACATATATGCCTTCTTTTCTATCAATATGTTTTTCCTTAGACCACTCTCTTCAGACACCTTGAAGAAAATTTGGATGATTGGTTTGTAAAAGAGTCAGACAATTACTTGGACAATGACTACCTGGTTTTTTATTGCCCAGATAATTTAGTCCGTAGCAGTTTGTCAAGCTATCACCCAACGGAATGGAAGCTTGTTAGTTTGTTATGGACCAAGCTCCTACGTATTAACTAGACTGATGATATCTGCCAAAAAGGTAAGGTGTCTCTCTGGTTACCCGTTACCATCTGCAATGGGAAATTATTCCAGTTTGAAAGATCAAAAATATATTGGATCATGTCTTCTCAAACGTCAATGAGGCATCAGCGGCCAAATTTCCAATTTTTAACAAATCGACTCAGATTCTATGAACCATGCTTCATCTGCAGAGATCACAGAACAAATGTGACAACACTCCACTAGAACCCTTCCAAAAGGAGAGCTGATTAACTCAACTCCTCTCCTCAATCTCGATACTCTTCCCAAAGTCTCTTCCAAAATTCCAATTTGTTCGAGAATGTTGTGGCTATTTCACTAACAAATGAGAGCAATCCCCATGGTTAGCAGTTCATTGAAGCGGAGAACTAAGAGATCGACTTCTCAGCCATCTTTGTCCATGCGTCAACCGCTTCTTCATTCAGTTGGAGAAAAAACGATTTGGAGATGAAAGTGTTCAACTATCGATTTGGGGAAGAAGTTGCTCCCTATCGATTTAGAGTTTGGGGGTTAAGGAAGGGTATATTAGGTACTTCCCTTTTTAGAAGGGCATTTTGGTATTTAGAAAAAAATATACCAGCTGATGTCAGCATCTAAGGTATGTTCCTCAATAGAGATTGACAGCAGGGGGTGTGAGCGTAATTTGGTATTATCCAGGGGATGTCTCTCTAATAATGGCATTCTTTAGGGGGTGGCGTTGTAAATTTCCCTTATTTATAATAAGCAAAAAAGAAGCAAAATTACAAGTATGCTCCACCCTTCAGCCGACCTTCATTAATTAGAGTGGGTAGAAGGGGGAAAATGCATGAATGCCCCTACAACACCCTTAGTTACATATTTCAACACTCCCCCTCAATTTGGTGCATAGATATCACACATGCCCAACTTGACTAAACAAGGATGAAACACCATGTCTGCTAACCCCTTAGTGAACACATCAGCTAACTGATCATCGGACTTCACAAAGGGAACAAAAATCAATCTAGCACCCAACTTCTCTTTGACGAAGTGTCTATTGATCTCTACATGTTTGGTACGATCATGCTATACTGGGTTATGAGCAATACTGATGGCAGCCTTGTTATCAAAGCAAGGATTAAAGTATCGGTATCGGTCGGCCAAAATTAAGATAAGTATCGGAGGCTATCGTATCGTATCGGAGATATGCTAAGAGAAGCTAAAGATAAGGACATAAATGGATAGGAAACACTTTTTTATACATTTTTGCATAAAAAATAGTTAAAAAAAAAACTATATATAACATGTATTATGCATAAATAGTAAATTGACAGTATCGCACTAAGAATCCAAGGTTTGTAGTTGTCCCATAAATGTAAAATCCTTGTTCCTAACCTTGATCTCCACTTTAGTTAGAGAGAAAAATGGTTGGCAGCAACTTTAAAACAAAAACACCTCAAAAAATTGTGTTTTTTCTGAAAAATTACCCATCTTGGCCATTTTATAACCGTATCGGTACGTACATTTCACTTTGATTTTGAATTTTTCATAGAATATCGTACGTATCAGTGCGTATCGGTGGTGTATCGATGCGTATCGGTATGTATCGTAAGATACGTATCGATACAAAAGGGTTTTAAAAATTCCATGTATCGTATCGGTCCGTATCATATTGGTAAGGGACGATACAGTATGATACGGACCGATACTTTAAACTCTATATTAAAGTAGAGTATCATAGGTAGACAAAAAGGCACACCAATAAATCCAATAATGTGAGTAACCACAACAATTCACAAATCCCTTATGCCATGGCACGAAACTTTGCTTTAGCACTAAATATAGCAACCACATTCTGCTTCTAGCGGCTTTAAGTTACAAGATTCCCACCTATGGGTACAATAACCTGAGATGGATTTTCTATCAGGTGATCCAGCCAAATCAGCATCTGTATAGGCTTGAACTCTGAGATGATCACGAGGAGATAAAATAATTCCTTTTCCTGATGTTGACTTCAAGTATCTTAAGATATGTAGAACTGCTTCCATAAGGGAGGAATAGGGATCATGCAACTGACTCACCACACTTACAACTACCGCAATATCAGGCCGTGTATGAGAGAGATAGATTAGTTTGTCTACCAGCCGTTGGTAACGCTATTTGTCAACATGTTCACCCTCCTTTTCCTTGAGGCGGGTACTAGCTTCTGTAGGAGTATCAGAAGGATGATGGTCCAATTAACAAGTCTCAGACAACAGATCAAGATCCTTTGGGATAGAAAGATACCTTTCGAAGATCGAGCAAATTCAATCCCAAGAAAGTACCTTAGTTTTCTAAGATCCATTATTTCAAACTCTCGGCCAAGCAAGCCCTTGAGACGACCAATCTCAGCACTATTATTTCCTTTCACCATGATGCATATACATAGGCAATGAGTATAGTAATTCTATCACCAAACCTTTTTTTGAACAATGGGTGGTTAGCATTACTCTGTTTGTACCCTACATAGGTCACTGCCTTGTGAAATCTCCCAAACCACGCTCTAGGTGATTGCTTGAACCTACAAACCTTGCCCGAAGTTCCCTCATTGGAGAATCCTGGTGGAATATCCATATGCACTTCTTTATCGAGCTCTCGATGGAGGAAAGCATTCTTTATATCAAGTTGTTGGAGATCCCATCCCAAATTTACAGCACATGAGAGCAATACTTGCACAGAAGTCAGTTTGGTAATCGGTCCAAATGTATCGTGGTAGTTAATATGAGTGAACCGTTTTAGCCACAAGCCTTGCTTTGTACCTGTCCATTTTGTCAACTATTTTTTGTTTCACCACAAACACCCACTTACAACCAACTGGTCTTTTCCTAGGAAGAACAGTCACAAGTTCCCATGTAACATACTTTTCTAGAGCACCCATTTCTTCCACCATTGTTACCTTCCATTTTCCATTTGCAAAAGCTTCCTGCCAATTCTGAGGACATCACGGTAAATCTGAGGACATCATCATGTCTCGTCGAGTTAAGTGGCAAGATCTCGATTGAGATCTTGTCGTTTTTACACCTCCCCTATGATCTTGTCTTGCCGAAATCTTGAACCATGCTCCATAGAAGAGTGCTGCTATTAAGGGTCCGATTAGAACTGGAACTGAAACCAGCTGTTTAAAATCGAAAAAAAAAATCGGTTCGTTTTGTTTATTTATTTATCTCTTTTCTAAAATGGAACTTCTTTCAGCTCCATCATTCCTGCCCAACCATACATAGCCTTTGACCCGGAGGCATGGCAAGGTCCACGAGGGAGACCTCCGCCGAGATTCGGCACACAAATCTCACACTTTCTTTAATATTAAAAAATATATACCAATAATTTATTTACAAAACTAGTGATAACTAAACTGAAGGACAATAAAACTGTCCACCCATAGTTGACGATCCTTTCAGAAGAAAAGGACTATGAATAATGGACACATTCCTCCATAAGTAAGAAAAAAGTTTAACACAACATCCCATAGGTTTTAACATAAGCAACATAGAAGAGGCAATAATTATAACCGGAATAATATCATTAGAACATTCAAAGTGAAAAATCAACTTACCGTACCCCATGATGGACATCACGGTGATTCTTATGACCCGAAACTCCATAATAGTCAAAAGTAATTATCTAGAAACCATGAAACAAAGCAATAGGATATGAGACATGAAATGTATTCCATTATACAAACAAGGATCATGCAAATGGTGTTGGAAACAAGAACATATGGAACATCTAACACGGTTAATTAGAAAAGATCTTACCAAGTCAATGCTTTGACTTGAAATTTCCTCTTTAACAATATTTGCCAGTAGTTTATGGCTCCAGATCTTGTCAAATCCATCCTAGCAGTGATAGGTACCAAATTATAACAAAATATATACCCAGAGGTCATTGTTTCAAACAAATACTGAGACCCTTTGGAGGCAACAGAAAAAGAGGAAAGCTTTATCATTTGATAAGGATTCTTTCATGTGTGTTATTGGCTTACCTGTAAATCCAGATGGTCCAAGATCTTCACATGTTGAAGTGGAACCTGCAAAATTTTCTAAATTATAATGAAATTGACAACAAATGGTCCAATGCTGAGAAAATGCACAGCATGCATAGATATATCTGCTCTTTGAGGTTTAGAGATTCAGCCTACTAGTTCCAAGTTACCAGGTTGACTATGTTTTCGGAGACCTTTGAAGTCACCACAAAAATGGAAAATCCTGTTATTCATGTCAACCTGGTTTCTTATTTGAATGCATCGTACTAAGAAACAGAGATTTAAAGGCTTGAATGTTCCTGTGCCAAATTTGCATCACCTTAAGAACAGCACAAGCCTGGTAAAGTTCTTCCTTTCTCATGTTTCCCTTGCCATCTGCATTACCTACATGATAGATGAAGCAACTACAAATAAGAAAATGTCAAGAAATGATAACTTAGAAAAAGTTGAATATACCAAATCTTAAACAAATAGCAAGAGTGTTTTTGGAGGGGGAGAAATGGAAACAGCTATTGTTACCTAACATAGTTGCCAATGCGGCTAGGCCATAGTTCTAAATCTCGGAAATTTTGCAAGTTTCGGTGGTTTACGACATGGTTCGATAAGATTTTGAATATTTCGATTGGTTCAACCATCTCAGTTAAACCAGTCCCTATAATACATTGTTTCATGGGAAACAAGGTCCGTTTCCTAAGTTTCAACTCTCCTCTCCACTGTTTTGTGGGTTAGGCAACCCAAGGCATGCATTATATGTAGAATTAATGTCATAATGATATAACTATATTGTAATGTAATACGATCAATTCAATGTTAAATGTATCAATGAAATATAATATAACTATGCTAGTAATGACCTAATATGAAAAACCAACAAATGATAAACAAAGTGTTTGATGGGGTAATGACTTGTGTCTAATATGACATCAGCCCTCTTTATTTATAATAACGTAGAAAAAGTTCTAAAATATTACAAGGACCATTAAACCCCTACAAGACCTAAGGACCTGTTTGAAATCTAACCTCTTTAAAACCCCATTATTACAACATTCCCCTCATGCTGGTGCATAGATATCACATATACCCATAGTTTTTAAGGCGCTGGTAAGGCTGAAACATCTTGCTAGTTACTACTAAGACCTTTAGTAAATACATCAGACCGCCTTTTACACTAAGGCGCTGAAAGGCGTGCAAGGCGACGCCTTATAGCGCCTTAGTGTGCAAGGCGGTCGCCTTATGTATTGGATATTTAAAAAATAAATTTTAAAATTGTTTTTCTGAAGATTCCAAATTACATATTATTATTGGGAGGTGTATAAGGGACAACCAAATATGTAAGAAGACCATGAAGCCATAGAAGCTCACAAATGCCATGAGCCATAGCACGGAACTTTGCTTTAGCACTTGATTGGCCAACCACGACTTGCTTCTTGCTTCACCATGAAGTCACTTTGCCTCCAAAACTCAAAACCCCAAGCCCCAACGTCCAACGAGGCGACGATCATTCCTCCGGTGACTTCTCTTCTCCTTTGACAGACTTCGGTGACATCCGGCGGCATCAATGATGCCACATCCTGGGGCAGATTTCAAGTAACGGACAATACGCAACACACGTACATATGTGTCAAGTAGGGATCATGTATGTACTAATTAACCAGGTTGACGGAAAATACTATGCCAAGGAGTGTATGAAAAAGATAGATCAAGTGCCCCACTAATCTTTGATATCTTCCCTTTTCTACGAAATCACCTTCTTTTCTAAGCAAGTGATCATTAGCTTCAATAGGAGTATCTGCCGACTTGCACCCCAACATAACTGTCTCAGAAAGAAGGTCAAGCACATAGTTTTGCTGGCAACTTCAATGCCAAGGAAGTAACGAAGTTGTCCTAATTTTTTGATCTCGAATCCCTCACCCAAGTATCTCCTGAGACGAGAAATTTCTGCCAGATCATCACCAGAAACAGCAATATCATCTACATAGACAATCACCCACCCTTGATGGCCTTCCCCCCTCCTAGAACCTACATATCCCTCCCCTTCCCCCCCCCCTCATTTTGGCTATAGTATCCTTTTTGGCCTCGCTGGTTTAGTACAACTTGTTTTTTTTCTCTCCCCCCTGGGTAGGCTTCTCCTTGTTGGCTTAAGCCTCCTCTACCCCCTTTTCTTCCCTTTGTATATTCTTCTCTCCTAGGTAATGAATTTATTTATTCATCCAAAAAAAAAGATAGCAATCTTCCCCTAGATCGCTTGATGAGTAGAGTGTGGTTAACATCGCTTTAAGAGTAGCTTGTAGCAACCTTAACCTTGTGAAAACGCCCGAACCAAGCATGAGGAGATTGCTTCAACCCGTATAATGCACGCTTCAGCTTGCACACCTTCCCTTGGGTTTTAGAGCAAGTGAACCCAAAGGGAATGTCCATATACACTTCTTCCTCAAGTTCCCATGAAAGAAGGCATTCTTCAAATCCAGTAGTTGAAAATCCCGATCTAAGTTGATGGTAAAGGTTAAGATAACATAGATTGTGCTCATCTTAGCAACTGTGGAGCAAATGTCTCCTGGTAGTCAATCCCATAAGTTTAAGTGAAGCCCTTGACGACAAGTCTGGCCTTGTAACGATCCACTGTACCATCAGCCTTCTGTTTTACTATAAAGACCCACTTGCAACCAACTGTCTTTTTCTGTGAGGGAAGACGCACCAAATCCCATGCTTCATTCTTCTTTAGAGCCTGATCTCCTCAACCATAGTCGTCTGCCAATGTGAGCCTACATTAAGTTCTTGTAAGGTATGGGGAATAGACAAGAAACCCCAAATAAGCTAGCTTTGAAACAAGGGCAAGGAAGCTCTCCAACTCAATCTAAAAATGCTCGATAAGGGCATTTTCGCGGCGTTTAAGGCACGTTGATCATGGCGGTGGGTGGGGGGGCAATAAAGCACGCAGCGCGAAAGAGACCAAATGCAATAGCAATAGCGCACCTAAGCCAACAGGCATGAAGGAAGGCCAATTGTTGAGTAAGGGGGTGGGGAAGGAAGTGATCGAGAGTTGGTCTCACCTCTCTATATCTTATGAATTATGTATTATTATTGCCACGATAAACAGACACTACATAGATAACAACATGAAGATGTGTGTTCTGTCCTTGGCTGACGAGGCAGAAGACAACGCTGGTGACAGTTATCAAGGATTTGCTTCTACAAAGCTGCTTGGAAATGGCCCTTTCCCACACCCATTCCCCTCGTGGACTAAAGTACATATTCTTATATACCCTAGAGGATAGAGAAGACACAAAACTGCAGTAAGATGGAGAAAGTGAGTTATAAGAAACAGTTTTAGCAATAGGATGTAAAGTGCAAGACCTAGTGCATTTACGAATAACAATCGGCAACTCAAGAGACGGATCAACACTACCAAGTGGAACATCAACAAAAGGGGAAAGAGAATTACCTCGGCAAAAAAAAAAAAAAAATACCCGGCCTAAGGGGACAAGATCAGACATGAGAGGAGATAATTAGCGTGGTAGGGCAAGTGCTGGATGTATGGCATGTATGGCCAAAACAACGAGAAAAATGGAGTTTTCCAAGTTAAGGAGTTGAAACCAAACAAAAAGCACAAAATGGTCAAAATTTCAACCCATTTCTTGCAAAATGTGGTTTTTATATATAAGGGGTGGGATAGTTTCGCCTGAAATACCGGAGAAACTATTCATAAGACCGAAATGTCAGCGAAATGCTGAAATTTCGGTTGAAACTTTAAAAAGGTTTATATTGTAGGTTGTTTTGTTTCGATAGCCTGCAAACCAAAATGTTTCACAAAACCTTATACATGTCCCTACCACAAACACATGAACTATTAAAACAAAGGTTTTGGGGTGGTGGCCCACATCGAGTCACATAATATGGTTCAATCGCACTATAGCCTGAAAGATCACAAGTTACGAAAGAAACAACTATTGCAACTGCACATCATACAAAAGCTAAAGTCAAACACCAAATAATTGAATAATTCAATCACTTCACTCCAATTTAGTGATGTACGAGGTGATGAAAAGGCAACTTATAGATGATTGGTCGGCTCTTCTCTCGGAGTATGGGCAATGGCAGTTTGTTTCCCGCAGTGCAGGCTAAAGTGTTAGAGTGTGAAATTAAATGAAAGTTTTTATTAAAGATGTTATTTTGAGAAAAATAAAAGTGTTGACTTAAACCTCTATGATTTTGATTGTTGTTCATTGTTGTGTTTTTATTTTTTTTACTGGGCTATCGAGCTCACCCATTATTTTAACAACACAGATGAATGAGATAGAGGTATGCTTGGAGTGGAGTTTGAGGGCGACTAGAAGAATTCATTATTAGTTGTTATTTCTGTTTTCTTAGATGAATGTAGTAAGGGTAAATTTTGAGATGTAAACTCTGATAGTTAGATTTGAAGGACATATCTTAGATTGTCAGCAGTAGAAGTTATTTGGGATTTATAACAATGGCTCATTATTTTTGTATTGAAACCCGAATTTCAAGAGTTTTGCGTGATTTTGTGAATGTTGTCGATCGTTTGATCAACGTCTGGGAGAATTGTACCTTTACATGTATCTTGGTTTGGGTCGTGACAGTAGCATTCAACGTAACCTAACAAACTTGGGTCGAAACCACAAGTACCATTTTTGGGTGGATTTTTCTGTGAAACTAGTTCATGGAATAGGTGTAAACTGTTAAAAATTGGCAGCACAGCGCTTAAAAAAAAAAAAAAATTGGCCTCAAAACCTAAGGTTGTGTTTGGTAACCAAGAGAAGAAAAGAAAAAAGTACAAAGAAATTCTCTTTGTGCTTGGCATGTCCTTAAAAATTGGCAGCACAAAAAAAAA
>NC_056562.1:6279133-6279438 GCF_013358625.1 Macadamia integrifolia | reverse complement strand
CCTTGACGACAAGTCTGGCCTTGTAACGATCCATTGTACCATCAGCCTTCTGTTTTACTATAAAGACCCACTTGCAACCGTCTTTTTCTGTGAGGGAAGACACACCAAATCCCATGCTTCATTCTTTTTTAGAGCCTGCATCTCCTCAACCATAGTCGTCTGCCAATGTGAGCCTACATTAAGTTCTTGCAAGGTATGGGGAATAGACACAGAGGATAGAGAAGACACAAAACTGCAGTAGGATGGAGAAAGTGAGTTATAAGAAACAGTTTTAGCAATAGGATGTAAAGTGCAAGACCTAGTGC
>NC_056562.1:6252584-6279113 GCF_013358625.1 Macadamia integrifolia | reverse complement strand
AGGGGACAAGATCAGACATGAGAGGAGATAATTAGCGTGGTAGGGCAAGTGCTGGATGTATGGCATGTATGGCCAAAACAGCGAGAAAAATGGAGTTTTCCAAGTTAAGGAGTTGAAACCAAACAAAAAGCACAAAATGGTCAAAATTTCAACCCATTTCTTGCAAAATGTGGTTTTTATATACAAGGGGTGGGATAGTTTCGCCTGAAATCCCAGAGAAACTATTCATAAGACCGAAATGTCAGCGAAATGCTGAAATTTCGGTTGAAACTTTGAAAAGGTTTATATTGTAGGTTGTTTTGTTTCGATAGCCTGCAAACCAAAATGTTTCACAAAACCTTATATATGTCCCTACTACAAACACATGAACGATTAAAACTAAGGTTTTGGGGTGGTGGCCCACATCGAGTCACATAATATGGTTCAGTTGCACTGTAGCCTGAAAGATCACAAGTTACGAAAGAAACAACTATTACAACTGCACATCATACAAAAGCTAAAGTCAAACACCAAATAATTGAATAATTCAATCACTTCACTCCAATTTAGTGATGTATGAGGTGATGAAAAGGTAACTTATAGGTAATTGGTCGGCTCCTCCCTCGGAGTATGGGCAATGGTAGTTTGTTTCCCTCAGTGCAGGCTAAAGTGTTAAGAGTGTGAAATTAAATGAAAGTTTTTATTAAAGATGTTATTTTGAGAAAAATAAAAGGGTTGACTTAAAACCTCTGTGATTTTGATTGTTGTTCATTGTTGTGTTTTTATTTTTTTTACTAGGTTGTCAAGCTCACCCAATATTTTAACAACACAGATGAATGAGATAGAGGTATGCTTGGGGTGGAGTTTGAGGGCGACTAGAAGAATTCATTATTAGTTGTTATTTCTGTTTTCTTAGATGAATGTAGTAAGGGTAAATTTTGAGATGTAAACTCTGATAGTTAGATATGAAGGACATATCTTAGATTGTCACCAGTAGAAGTTATTTGGGATTTTTAAAAATGGCTCATTATTTTTGCATTAAAACCTGAATTTCAAGAGTTTTGCGTGATTTTGTGAATGTTGTCGGTCGTTTGATCAACGTCTGGGAGAATTGTACCTTTACATGTATCTTGGTTTGGGTTGTGACAATAGGATTCAGCGTAACCTAACAAACTTGGGTCGAAACCACAAGTACCATTTTGAAAAATTGGCCTCAAAACCTAAGGCTGTGTTTGGTAGCCAAGAGAAGAAAAGGAAAAAGTACAAAGAAATTCTCTTTGTGCTTGGCATGTCCTGAACCAAGACATTTAAGGTTTTTACATTCTCTCCACCTTATAAATGGTATTGATGTGCTTTCAACAGTTTGGGCTCCACATTAAATTCATAACTATTTAGTAAATATGTGGTTTGGCCTCTCAGAGAGGTTTATCTGATTTCTTACTTCAGCTTTGAATCCAACTTTCCCAATCAGTAGGAGTCTCTGCTTTTAGGTTCTTCGCTTCTTTAGACAAAATGAAGTTCTTAGCTCTTAATGGGCCTGAGGATTGCATCTTCCAAAGATGATCTTTTTAAGTTGTACAATATTTACTTTTTCTGCAGGTTACCATATGTCAAACTCCAAAAGTTAAGATATTTAAGTAAACTCCTCATCGACTTAACATAATTGATCTGAAAGGAAAGAACTCCCCAAGACTAAAATTGGTCAACCTCTTAAAACATATGACAAGCAGGCAGACAAAAGCACGGACCAGACATTAGCATCGGGCAGTCAATATCGAATCTCAGATGTGATTGTCCATGTTAGCCTTTGTCAGTTTGTTTTCCATGCATATACAGCAGTCAGTTCAGCACAATCCTAGGGTTAGTGGAAGGAAAAAATTCTTATCCACAAACTCCATTCAAGTTGGATTGTATAATTTATCTAAACTTATTTCTGAATCATGATTTGGTGCTTCACCATACCTGTTGACATGCATAGAAGGTGAAGATTATGTCCTTTTGAAGTCAAGTAAAAAATGACTGGTAGGAAAAACCTGCAAAAATGCTATATGATGGCTTTATTAAAACAAAAACCACAGATAATAATAAAGAAATGTTGAAGTTGCTGAACAACAAATGCATGATAAATGGCTAATACTGATGTCAGCAATTTCGGCAAGCCGGCAACAGAATACCACTGGAAGGTTTAATGCCTTCAATGAGACAACAGGAATATTCATATCTATGTATATATAAATGATTGAACAACAAGTGCATGATAAATGGTCAATACTGATGTCAGCACTTTCAGCAACAGAACACCTCTGTAAGGTTTAATCCCTAAAAAGAGACCACAAGAAAATTCGTATCTATGTATATAAAAGATATTATAGGAACACTCCAAGTAAATGTGGGGATGATATTCTCCCTATAAGCAATGCTAACACTACAAATAATTAAGAGCTATGAACCACCCCTCCCACTGACATGTGGGGTTTAAAACTGTGAAAATTTGAAGTAAACATTCAAGGCTCATTTGTAAGTGGGAGGGGAACTGTAAAAATAAAAAGTAACATCTAAGGCTCACTTGCAAGTGGGAGGGGTGGTTCATAGAGTTCATAGCTCTTAATTATTTGTAGTGTTAGCCTGTTAGCATTGCTTATAGGGAGAATATCATTCCCTTTTCTACCATTCATTGCCAATACGCTTCTGACATCTATATTTTACTCTCAAGCTTCTTTTTATCTTCACTTAGTGCCTCTAAGACTGTTCCATTCACAAAATTCTCACACTGACTGCCTTTAAGCTTCTTTCATTTAACAATGTTTTTGCCATCTACTAATGATTCCTTCACACTGACTGATCAAAGTTTGTTATCATCCCTGACAAACTTCCTTTAAGTGTGCTGAAGTCCATTAGTCCATATACAGTTTCTTTCTAGGTTACCATTTGGTCCATTAACAACAACAACAACAACAAACTCAGCCGTATCCCAACTTAATGGGGTCGGCTACAAGGATCCATACGAAACAAAATAGAAAAAAGTCCAAACAAAAAAGGGGAAAGGAGATGGAAAGATGAGAGATGAGAAAAGAAAGATGAGAGTAGGAAGACAAGAATAAGAGGAAAGAGCCACAGCCCAACAAGTTAGGAAATCTTAGCTAAATGGAGTCGGCTACATGGATCCTTGCCTCCAATAGGCTCTATTTAAAGTCATAGTCATACTTGGGACTAGACCGAGACTATGCATGTCATTCCTCACCACTTTGCTTATGGTCATTTTAGGCCTGCCCCAGCTCTTTTGGCTCCCCTAGTCTGAATCAGATCACACATCCTTACTGAAACGTCCTCAGGCCTCCTTTAAACATTGCCATACCACCTCAGAAGACCCTCGCGGAGCTTGTGATTAGGAAAACTCCAAAATCAGTTCTAATATGCTCATTCCTTACTTTATCCTTCCTATTTTTGCCACATATCCATCTTAACATCCTCATCTCAGCTACACATAGCTTATCTATATGACTCCTTTTTAACAGTCCAACATTCCACCCCATACATCATAGATGGATGCACAACAGTCCTATTGAATTTTTCCTTAAACTTTAAAGGGATACGCTGGTCACACAATACTCCGGACGCATCTCTCCACTTCATCCATCCCACTTTAATTCTCTGTGAAACATCATCCTCTATGTCACTTTCTTTATTTATGGTTGATCCCAGATATCTAAAATAGCCACCTTGTGGAATCTCTCTATAATATCCGTGCCCAAAAGGCAGGGCTAATATGACTTTTCACACTTTGCATGAATATTATATATATATATATATATTGTAGATTTAGTAAACAAGTGAACATGTAACTTAGTGGTTGGAACTATAATTGATTAAAAGGTATACAATTCAATTCCCATGTGTGTCAAATTGGATTAATATTCTTTTATTTTAATTTGGTTTGTGGGTTGCATTTGTTAACAACCAAAATAAATAAATAAATAAATAAGGCCCCGTTTGTTTAGAGAGGACTATGGGGTGGGAGGCCCTGACTTGTGTGTCCCATGTGTTAGTGGGGTGAGAAACAAAATAGTAAGTACTAAGTAGTGAAGTTACAGTTTATCCCCATTCCATAGGCGTTTGTATAGATTTTTGGGATCCAAAGAAGGGAAAGTGAGGAGAGAAAGACGGAAGTAATGGAGATCGAAGGAAGGGGAAGAATGGGGAGAGAGAGAGAGAGAGAGAGAGAGAGGGAAGAGGCAGGGGAGATAGATGTTGCTGCAACGATTTCAATTTGATTAGCGAGAGCTCCAACCACAGCCATGACGAATGAAGACTTTGATTCACCATTTTTGCAATCAAATCAGAGTGAATAAAAGAAGAGAGGTGCAATTTTTGCCCTAGAAATCTCCAGTGATTTGTTCTCTTCTTTCTTAGGGAGCTAACCATCGAAGTTCAGAAAATTCCGTGGTCAGAGCTCAAAGCCAAGACTTAGTGCTGGATCATGGTATAGAAAGGTAGGGAAAGGAAGGAGAAGAGAAACTGAGAGAGGGAAGTAGTTGCATTTGAGTGCTTTTACCTGCCATTTGTCATTAGCCTTAGTCTCTCTTCTCCTCTACGTGGGCTCTGACTCTTGAAGTGATTTCTTCTGCGATTTTGATCTCTGAGTGCTCTCTCGCAATTGAAAAATGTGAAGGCAAACTATAAGTCTTGGCGTTTCAGGTTTGATTCTGCTGTTACATTTTCCCTTCCTATTTCTACTCTACTTGATTTCTTCACTCTGCTCTTCTCCCCTTTTTTTTTTTCAACATTGGAGCTCCAAATACTTGCAGATTGGCCATTAGATCTGGACCATTTCATTGTATGACGGGGAAATACGAAAATTTGAAGAGGATTGTGAGGGTTTTAGGGAGTTAGTCCAAACAACAGGGTGGTCTACACCATCCACCTTCTTCGAATGTTTGATAGATTCAACTCCATTGCATCTCTCTCTCTCTCTCTCATAAACTGCAATGGTCAAAGGAATAGAGGGAGAAGGAAACTTCTAGTAACTGCTGGGCAGTTTCAATGGTGGAGAAGATGATTGTGTGAGCAAGGCACAATGGTGCAGACGTGGGTTTGGTGATGAAATAGGGGTTCTGCGATGTGCGAATGGGTACGAGAGTGGCAAGGCGGCTTGTATTGGACTTGACTAGGGCGATGCTCAATAGAGTTACAGCAATGGCGTGCAATACTCAGAGAAGCAGGGGCATACATGTTGAGTCGAGGATGGGGGACTATAGATTCGCATAGAGCCGTTGAATGTTTCCTTTGTAAATTCCACAAAGTCCTATTGAATCGGTGGGAGTTTGTGAGAGGCTGGGGCGGGAGAAACCTTGGGCCGTGTGGGCCGATAGGAAAAAAGTGATTTTTTTCAAATGCCTACCCCAAACAAACAAAAACCCACAAACTCCATTGGGGTGGAAAAATGCATACAACACTCCCACCCCATCAAAACCCCTTCAATCAAACAGGCCCTAAGGGAAAAGAAGTATAGAAGAAATAGGATGAGGAGAGAAGGTGTTGTCTTAAGTTGAGGCAAAGAAGAAAGAGAGGGAGTTAGTGAGTGAGAAGGAGAGGGAGTTAGAGAGAATCTAAAGATCCTAATAAGAGAAAGAAAGAAAGAAGAGTGAGATCGAGAGAGAGTTTGAAATCAAAAAGGAAAGAGCGAGAAAGATACGGAGTTTGAGAGAAAGAACGAAAGAGGGAGAGAATGAGTTGAACAAGGAAAGGAGAGAAATAAAGAGAGAAAGAGGGTTGGACAGTTGGAGTCTCTACCCCAAAAACATGAGAGGAGAATAAGAAAAAAAGAAAAGAAAGGTAAGAGGGTTTACCCTATGATTTAATTATTTTGATGTGCTAATTGGGGTAGACCACAGTTTAAAGATACACAAATACGGACTGAGAGGTAATGACAGAGAAAATAGTGTTTTGCATGTTAATAATATTTTATGGGTTGGATAAAACAACAATTCGAGATTGTTCATATTGATGACCATAGTTAGAGATTGTTTTCTGACCAGAAATAATTATTGGAAGTACATATATGTGTTTAGATGACCTCCTGAAAATTTAATTACAATCAGAGTTAATTTGATATGCATGTTAGAAAGAAAACCATGTTACTTTCCAATAGAACAGAATCATCAGCTATGCAAAGACAAAGGTGAATTGATCAAAGATGTGACTATGTATAGACGTTTACAACAGAGGGAGACCCTATTTGAGTAAGCTGATCGTAGACCACTGTTGTTATTATAGCGAAGCGAGGCTTTTCACCGACTGATAATACCACTAAGTCGCTATGGAGTGGGGAATATTCCGACAATCATGTAAGACAACTAAACGCATCACGAGGTGCTGCCGAGGAACTGGGAGGCACCCTTCTTTTTTGACAAATCTTTCAATAAATTTATTAAAAACTCAACTTCCTTCTTCTTGATCCTATGAGAATCCAAAGTTTTGATGGGATGCCTAAATTGGATAGGTCATTGTTAAGGGCTGTTTTCTGTGTACTCGAGAATTGAGGTGGTGACGGAGCGACATAGACTTCAAGTTATTATCTGATTTTTGTACTGTAACAATTGTTACAAGTCTAGTAAATTCTTGAAAAATTTGGAAGTGATTTGAGTTCGTGAAAGTAGAGTAATGAGTGTTTTAAATTTGTTGGATAGAATCTGTTGTAACCTGGATAATGTTTTTTATTTTCTTTAGGGGGGAGGATGGATACCTAATCTAGGAAGGTTTATCTGATATGGTTCTCATATGAGATTATATCTATGAGTTAGGTTTCTTTAACTCATTTGGAGTTCCAGAGATATTTATTTTTTATGTTTCTCTGCCAGACTGCCAGTAGATAGAATAGGATAAAGCAGAATTTTTGACAAAATTATACAAAAAGGGCACAAAGATTGTTCTACTTTAAGCGATAAATGGAACCAATATTTGGAGTGACATCAAGGTGAGTGAGACCTCTCAGAACCTACGTATTATTTTTATATAAACCTCATTTTTATTTTATTGTGAATTGGATAGCATGTACTGAATTAGCATGATTAATTTTCACGTGCTGTTTTAAAGTATGATTTCAAATACCATGCATGTGTTGAAACACGTTTTATATGCATGCATAAGATTTTGTTTAAAAGCATGAAGAGACATGTAATTTTTATAGATTATGAATGAGATGGAATATCGTCGGACTGCAACCCTTCCGGAAGGGGGTTATGTGTTAAGATGAAAATGTTGAGCACAGAATTGAAGCAAATGCGTGACGTTAAGGATATTGTCGGGTTCCATAAACCAAGAGCTTTCCGCTCACTTCTCCATTATGATTGGGTATGTGGACCGGGGGTGAGGCAAAAGTGTGACATTAAGGCATGTGGTTTCCCCTCCATAGGAGCCCCTTACCGGATCCGAGAGCCAATAGCCTAAGTCCTATCCTAGTGTTTATGATGTACGATTTGATATATGATTTTAGCTGTGTGACACTTCGGATCCTATTAGGACTATTAAATGGAAATCGGTTTTGAGAACATTTGAACTCATGGCATGTCCAATGGAACTTGTAATATTTTGAAATTACCCAATTTATGTTTTGAGATACCATTTTATTTCTAGAAACATCTGTTTGCCGATATTTTATGTTTTGTCCCCTTTCGCTCACTAAGCTTCCTAAGCTTACCACATTTATTTAACCCTCCAGATGTAGTGAATCAAAAAGCATTGCTTGTATGAAGATTGCACTATGGACGTTGAAGGAGATGCTTCCTAGATTGAATATGCTGACTTTATTTGAATTTAATTTACTTTATTAGAAACAATTAACCATGGAATTTTGATGTTACTTAGATTTAATAATCGAGGTTGCATTTATTCTTAGTTGTTGCGCCACTAGCACTATAGACATTGGACATTTCAATTTTATTATTGATTTCAGTTTAAAGGTTATATTAGTCTTCCGCTGTGTTTGTTTACAATTGTGTGTTGTGGTTTAATTAGATTTGTGTGGATTTTGGTTCAGTTTTGCTTCATTATCTAAAATCAATCGATCTTGTGGATCAATTCATGACCCTTGCCCCTAGGATGGGTTTGGGGGCGTTACTGTCTCTCTCTCTCTGTCACCCCTCAATTTTCACCATTTCATTATCCATCGTGGAGTGGCTAAGGTTACACATCACATACTACATCATCGATCTGCTAATCTTAAACCTCTTATTTCCAAGGTTGATCTCCATAGCTCTAACTTGACGTTAATCTTTGTTTAGTCTCATCTACTAAAACGATGCCATTTATGAAGTGTATACACTAGGGGACCTCATCTAGAATGCTCTTGGTTAACAAATCCATGATAAGCGTAAACAAATAGGGGCTTAAAAATATCGTAATTGGGAATTCCATGCCTTAACCTTCTATAGATCTCACATTAGTCATCACACCCTCATACATGTCCTTAACTATATCCACATATGTACTCAACACCACTCTCTTTACTGGGACATATGTCCGATTAAATCTCTAAGAACTTTTTAATACACTTTTTCTAGTTCAATAAAGACCATGTGGCCATCCTTTTTGTAGGCTCTATAACTCTCCATGAGCCTCCTCAATAGGTAGATAGCCTTTCTCGTGGATCTACCTAGCATAGATCCAAATTGGTACTCAGAGATCTTAGTTTCTCTTCTCAGGCAGGCTTCAATAACCTTCTCCCATAGTTTTATCGTATGATCCACTAGTTTAATGCTCCTATAGTTATGGCAGCTCTGTATATCCCTTTTATTTTTGTAGATCAAGACTACAATGATTCTCCTCCAATCATCTAGCATCTTCCCTGTGTTCATAATCTTGTTAAAAAACTTCCTTAACCAAATAGCACACACACTCCTAGGGTTTTCCACATATTTATTGAAATCTCATTTAGGCCTAGAGTCTTGCCTGTTTTCATCTTTCTCAAGGCTTCTTTAATTTTCGCCACACTAACCTTTCGTAAAGAAACTGCATCTCACAAGTTTCAAAGCCAAGCTTTTTTTCATAACTCAAATCGTGGTTGTAGTGGTGCCCTTCTCTCTTATTTATAAACTTTAACAAATATAGAAAATAAAACTTCCCTTGCGTGGCCTACACATGCTCCCTTACAACTTTATATTCTTAGAAATAGAAACTAATAATGCTTTATAGTATCCAGCCTTCTAAAACAAACATGGATACTAAAGAAACTAAATTCTGACTTGTCATTGACTAAAATAACTTATAATTGAAAGTAAACAAAATAGTAACTAGATAAGAACTTCTCACTGACAGCAGCTCAATTTCTTCAAGATACTCCATGGAATTACACTCGCCTTCTAGAATAATCCCCACCCAATATGTCTTCTTGGCAACATCAAACACAAGCTGGGATGGGCCCAAAAAACTGGAGAAATCTGGCACAATCTTCTCCATGAAAGCTATGGGCCCGAAACTTGGGCAGAAGAACTGAGGCGCTGAATGTGGTCTAAGTTTTGAACCAGATACATACTGATTCTATCTTCTTCTCTATTGATTTTACTTTCTATTTTCTGTAAACCTGCAACTACAGACACAAGAGAGACATTGAAGGTGCTACTGTTTGGATGCTAATGAGACATCTTTGAAGGCTAATGGAAGTGTTTTGGTGATCCATGCCATCGAGCTCCCCAACAGATCAGGTGTTCTGTTATGTTCTATAACTGATTTATATGTTGTGATCTGCTGAAATAAGTATGGGATGATCCTTCTGTAAGATTAGTTCTTATTTGGTCTAGTTAAGGACTGGTGCCACATTATTTTGGTATCAGAGCTTACTATGGCCAGCCATGCATTAAGTATCTCTGACATGGCCGACAACCAAAATGTGAATGATTATATTTTTACAATGTTGATACAACTGGATCAATGAATGGCTCTGACGCAGATAAGTCACTTAATGGGCTTATTTTATTGCAAATAAGTCTTACGTTGGGTTATGTATGCATTGGGCCTTTGACCACATGGGTTTTCTTTGTAATGGGCCACTTTAATGGGCTTAAAATATGGGTAGAAAGTAAGAAAACGGGATTTAATTCATTAGTTTAGTTAGAGTTCTGTTTTGAGTCTATTTCCTTTGTTATTTAGTTTCCTAGTCAATTTAGATTTTCCAATTAGTTAAGGATTGGGTTAGACCTTTCCTTTTTAGGGTTTGAGTCAAGTTTTGAGTCTTTTATATAAGTTTGTAAGGGGCTACAACATTGAACAAGAATTTATCAATGAAAAAAAAAGATGGTTTGTGCTGTTGTGTTGTGGGATGCAGTTGGGTGAGATGCCCTAGGTGAAATGCCTAAACCAGAGGGTGAGATGCCCATTCACTAGTTCTTCCCCCTTCTCAACCCTCCATCGAATTCTCTTTTTTTTTCTTATTTTCCTTTTATTTGTTTGTTGTGCGAGAGTGTTTGAGAGCTATAACCAAGCCTTTGGAGGACATCTTCTCTATTCAGCCAGAATTTCAGGTTCCTGCCTGGGATTAGGATCACTTGTGATTCTAGTTCTACATTATTTGTTATCAGAGCTAGCCAAACCAAGGATGGAACCACGTGAATTTCATGAGAAACTTTCTTCATACATCTTCCTTGAATGGGTAAAAGAATTGTACATATACTTTGATTCCTAAAACCTGACAGAAGCACAACGACTTCAATATGCTTGCTCCCAAATGAGTGATTGTGTTCGAATACAATGGAGAGTCCTTGAAAGGCAACTTTAAGCTCAAGGGCGTGAGCCTAGAACTTGGGATGATATGGAGTACGAGTTGGCAGGCATGTGCCTATCTAAAAGTGAACGAAGAAAGTTCCCTCCACCAGAGTTCCCTCCAATTACACTCCATAAGCCACCCACAGGTGACAAGAGCATGAAGAAATTGTTTGATTATGTGGTCATTATGTTACAACAAATTACAAAGGAGCAACAAGAGAAGACACCTCCAACCAATGAACTAGAGTCAAAAGCTAAAGTCAATGTCGAAGAAATTCCAGCAATTCCTATTGTCAAGGAAGAGCTAGTCATTGATGTTCCCATCAACAACTATGATGACTATGAACAGTCAAGAGGAAGATCCTAAGGAGCTTGAGATTGAAATTGTGGAGATCAAGAACACAGTGCTTGAAGGCATTCATGTGGATGATCACATGATACATTTAAGGTTGTTGAAGCTGAGCAAGTTGAGTTCGTCATCACATTAAAGTATCTTGAAAATCGAGCTCCTCACATTCTAGACTACATCCTTATTACCAAAGAGCTACCTGAATTTTTCTACGGCTTGAAGAAGGATGTACACCATGCTATGATCACCCTCACACTCTACAAAATTCGAAGACAAATTTTTTCTAAGAGATGGCGAATTTATGCAAATAAGCCACTTAATGGGCTTATTTTATTGCAAATAAGCTTTAGGTTGGTTCTGTATGTGTTGGGCCTTTGATCCCATGGGTTTTCTTTGTAATGGGCCACTTTAATGGGGCCTAAAATATGGGTAGAAAGTAAGAAAACGGGATTTAATTCATTAGTTTAGTTAGAGTCCTGTTTTGAGTTTATTTCCTTTGTTATTTTAGTTTCCTAGTCAGTTTAGATTTCCCAATTAGTTAAGGATTGGGTCAGGCCTTTCCTTTTTAGGGTTTGAGTCAGTTTTTAGTCTTCTATATAAATTTGTAAGGGGCTACAACATTGAACATGAATTTATTAGTGAAAAAAAAAAAGATGGCTTATACTGTTGTGCTGTGGGACGCAGTTGGCTGAGATGCCCCACTAAACTAGAGGGTGAGATGCCCATTCACTAGTTCTTCTTCCCCCTTCTCAATCCTCCATCGAATTCTATTTCTTTTCTTATTTTCCTTTCATTTTTTTACTATGAGAATGTGTTTGAGAGGTAGAACCAAGCCTTTGGAGGACATTATCTATTCAGCCAGAATTTCAGATCCTGCCTGGGATTAGGATCACTTGTGATTCTAGTTCTACATTAGGCTCAACTGGTGGAATGAATGGCTGAAAGATGTGTTGGGGTCCCAAAATCCTTAATAGCACCTATAGCACCACTACGGGAAGAGATGAGACCTCTTATCAAGGTGAAAGAACTTGAAGTCACAAAGAGCCAGCTCTTGATGTTCTTAATGTCGAGATTACAATGGAAGGGGTGGTCGTAGCATCAACTGAACTGATTGAGAACCACTAGGAAGATGAACCAAAAGAGCTCCATGTTGCACAAGAGTTTGGAAAGGTCAAAGGCACTTTCTAGGACAACCTTATGGACACATTTGAAGATGCTACTGTTGAGCATAAGGAATTCATTATTCCCCAAAAGTACTTTGAAGAACGAACACCTCATCCTCTAGACTACATTCAAGTCTTCAAATAACTGCCTAAGTTTTACTAGGGACTGTAGCTTAACCTTCCTCACACCAGGGTGGCCATTCGAATCTAAGTGAGGGGGAATTGATGTAGCAAGGGGGCATCAAATTGGTTTCAAATTGGGTTCAATTCTGGTCCCATACTCCGAACTATCGAATTAGCATGTATCTGGTTTATAACTTCGACCACATTCAGCCCCATAGTTCTAAGTTTTTCCCATCGACCTGCACAATTCTGGCTGCTAGTTTGACAGTTTTTGTAGGGCCCCCTAGTCAGTTCGCATGGAGAAGATTGTGGCATATTTCTCCAGATTTTTTAGGCCCATGCTAGCTTGTGTTAGATGGTGCTAAGAAACCATATTACATGGAGATTATTCTAGAAGGCTCGAGTATGATTGCATGGAGTATCTTAAAGAAAAGTTGAGCTGCTGTCAATGAGAACATTTTATCTAGTTACTATTTTAAGTTGGACAAATAAAATCATTAAGAAGGAGGAATAATACATAAAGGAGAGGCAAGGAGAGCCACAAGGAGCAAGCCCTCAGGGAGGGGGCAACAACTAGGGGCCAGAAGCCCAACTAAGAGAAGGGATACATCAAGGGGGGATATGGTGAAAGAGGGAAGACCCCAAGAAGCAACAATGAGCTTATTCCTTGGGGTATCACTAACCAGGCGATGACGAAGACAACTAATCTTTGAGGTCACATCAAAGTAGATGGCTTTCCAAATCTTATCGTAAGATCGGGAGTTGGAAGTCCATCTATGCAGATTACGCTCCATCCAAATGTGGCTAATCATGGCACCAAAAGCGAGCTTCCCAACTGTGTCGCAAATAGACAACCCTCCAAACGTCATGTCAATCCAAATCCATTCTGTAGATAAAGGGAGGATGGTCTTGCAGGAAGGCTAGCAGGAACTGAGGATATTTTTCCAAACAAAGGAGGCAAAGGGGCAAGAGAAAAAAAGATGGTTAAAATCTTCAAAGCCATTCCAGCAGAGACAACAGGAGGGGAAACCTGAATGTGCCGGTAAATGAGGAAAGATTGGGTAGGAAGGCAGTTGGTAATAGCTCGCCAGGCCGTGGAGCCATGGCCAGGGAAGAGACCTTTGAACCATATGGTATTGCACAATGGCAGTAAGGGGTCTTTAAAACAGATAAAATCCCCATCAAAGGCAGAAGACGATCCCTGGGAGAAGGGGAGCCAGAGGACCTTGTATCTTCGACGATCGCCAAGAGGGATATGGGGGAGGGAGGACTAAAGATCAGTAACAGGAGGGGGAGAGGAAGAAGGAGACCAACTGCTGGTAGACATGTCACATCAACCTTGGCCAATCTACTCAACCCAGAAGCATAGTTGTCTAGGCGACGCCTAGGCGTCCAGGCGGTTTGCCTGGGGCCTAGGCGACAGCCGCCTTGTTGCACTGCATGTTGCCTTCTATTTCGGAACTTATTTATGCCAAATATCATTCAAGTAAATGTTTTCATTTACTTAAGATATTATTCATAAATAAGCAAATACCCCCTATTTGAATCCAATAAAAATAGTTTAAAAATCAAATTCCAAAAGGATAAAAAGTCAACCCCCCAGTCTAAGAACAAAAACTGGATTTTGGTTATAGGGACGATTTTCAATTTTTAAATGCTAGGGTTTTTCTCAATTATGAAAATTTTATAAATTCTATCATGTTAAAACATTGTTAAAAACCAAAAGTCCGGTAAAAAAATATTTTGTTTTGATATTCATAAAATTATTTTCATTCAAGCGATTTTAACAGTATTCGCGCACTTAAAAATAAGTTTGACTGAAGCATAACTTTGTCATTGCAACTCAGATTTAAGTAATCTTAGACTTGTTAGAAAGCTAGTTTTATATTATAACTAATACAAAAAGTCTCATGTAAAAATAAAATCATTTGACCAGTCAAACTTCTTATAGAATAAGAGCATTTCTCTAAATGTTGATTTTTTATAACTTAATATGACTTAATGTTAATTTTTTATGATTTGATGTGGCTAAATGTTGATTTTTAATGACTTGATGTGGCTTAATCTTGATTTTTTATGATACAAGGTATATATAACTTACTAAATAATGTTAGAAAATTGAAAAAATGAAAAATAACACTTGTTCGCCTAGTTCGCCTTAAAGCGGGCGCCTTCTCGCCTAAGCGCTTAGACACCCCTCCACCGCCTTGGTTCGCCTTGGCGCCGTGACAACTATGCCCAGAAGAGTATCAATCAAGGAGGGACCAGGGAGAGCAAGATGCCAGAGGTATGCCACGGGTCAAGCCAAAGGGAAGTGGAGGAACCATCTTCAATAGAATAGGAAATCGCACCAAGGACAGTAGGCCTAACATTGAGGATTTTACGCCAAATCTAGGAGGCATCAGAAGGGGGGCACAGTCCAGAGAGAGTCCCTTTTCAAAAGATAAGAGTAAACCCAAGAAACCCAGATATTATTATGCTTCGAGGCAATTTTTCATATAAGCTTTAAGATGCTGACAAAGTTTATATATTTTCTTTTGGGTGAGCAAACAAGATGCCGACAGAGTTTACAAATTTGATTTGCCTCAAGTCGAGGCCTCCTTCTGCTTTGGGGGAGCAAACCTTAGCCCAAGACATGGGATGGAGGAATTAGGGAGAATCTGCTCCTTTCCAGAGGAAGGAGCTAAGAAGGGAGTCAATGACTTTGGTAATGGCAAAGGGAAGAATAAAGATGCCAGACCAATAGAGATACATGGATTGGGAGACATATTTGATAAGAACCAAATGACCAGCATAGGAGAGACGCTTACCTTTTCAAAGTTGGAGTCTTCCTCATGAGGCCAAGAAGGGGGGAGTAATGGGAGGAGAGCCAAGAAGAGAACAGAGGCAGCCCAAGGTATTTGGCGGGGACAGTGAGAAACCAGATGGGCAAGCAGTTGGGAGATGATGCAAGAGATGAAGGAATGATCAGCTTTGGAGAAGATCATGAGATCATCAGTAAAAGCAAGATGGGAGAGCAAGAGACCCTTGCATTTGGGAATGGGAGAGATGAGATGTTGGTCAATGGAGGATTGGATGGAACGGGAAAGGACCTCAAGGGCAAGAGAAAAGAGGAAGGGAGACAGAGGGCATCCTTGCCGAATGCCAACCGCAGAAAAGAAGTACCCAGTAGGGCTGCTATTGACCAGAATAGAGAAACGGGAAAAGGAGATGCACGAATAAATTCAGTGAACGGAGGGGGGAAGGACATACAGAGAAAGACTTCAGAGATAAAATCCCAACAAATAGAATCAAAGGCCTTATGGATGTCTATCTTGAGAAGAGCAACATTGGTATTAGATAACCCTCTGACAATTTCATGACAAAAAATAATGTTGTCAGCAATGCTCCTACCAACTATAAAAGCCGATTGGTTGGGGCTAACAAGAGAGTCGAAGACAACCTTGATTCTGTTGGACAGAATTTTGGCAATGAACATGTATGAGAGGCTGCAAAGGGAGATGTGCCTGAAGTCATACATGAATTGGGTGCCTTCTTTTTTGGGAATGAGGCAGAGGAAAGTGTGATTAACACCTTGAATCCGGGAGGGGTTGAGGAAGAAACATCTGATGGCGAGAATGCCATCATCTCTGATGAAGAGCCAAAAGGCTAAGAAGAATCTCATGCTAAATCCATCGCGGCTAGGGGCTTTATTAGGATGATGGGAGAGGATGGCCTGGAGGGAGGGCCAGAGATGAGCAAGAATGAATTTGTTAAGGAAATCATCAGGCAAGGGGAGGGGCGACGGGGGAGGGGCGACGGGAGAGGGGAGAGGGGAGAGGAGGGATGAAGGAGATTGGAGAAGAGATGGTTTCAGATTTGATGTCCTCAGGCGAGACCAGCTCAATCCCAGAGCTGGAGATGAGCTTGGGAATGGAGCTGGCATTGGTTTTGGCCTGAAGTGATCTATGGAAATAAGAAAGAGTTGGAATCTCCAAGCTCGAGCCATTTGATTCTAGATTTTCGGCAAAAGAAGCTTTCCTCCTAGGCAAGGAGAGAGGAGAGCTCCGAGGCAACCTACTTCTCCTCATTCGCAAAAGAGGGATTATGGAGGTCAAAAATGAGGCTGGATTGGATGGAATCCAGCTTGGATTGACAAGAGAGGACTTGATCATTGATGTTCCCAAAGATGTTAAGACTTCCAACTTTTGAGAGTGGCTTTGACATTCTTGAGCTTTCTGGCAAAAGCAATAAGAGGGGAGAAGGATGTCCCAAACTTCTCAAACTAGGGGAAGGAAGCCATGGTGAGGGATTCACATATCAAAGAATTTGAATGGCTTAGGGCCAAAGGAGATGTGGGTGTGAACGAAAAGAGATAGGGAAATGATCGAAGATGCTTGGAAGGTCAAAGGAAGCACGGAATGGAGCCAAGTCTCATTGACCAGGACTCTATCTAAGTTGCAAGCAACTCGGGCATCACCATTTCTTCTGTTGTGCCAAGTAAATTTCGATCCCGACCATCTGAGGTTGTTCATACCAATAGCTTCAATGCATTCGTTGAAGGCACCAACGGAGATAGGGTCAATGGGGGAGCTCCCATGCTTATCATGAGATGATCTGACCACATTGAAGTCACCCCCTATACACCAAGGAAGGTCATCAACAGAGGGGGAAAAGGAGCAAAAATCAGTACAAAGGGAAAACCTGTCAGGAGCCCTGTTGAGGGTATAGTTGACATGGATCAGAGAGGGATTCCAAAGAATCCAGATACGACCATTGGGGAAGTGGCTATAGTTAAAGAGGAAGGACCAGAAAGGGGCAATAGAAAGGCTATGATACGAGGGGCATAAATCTGGAGAACTAAGGTCTCAAGGAGGCCCCAAAGGGCAGCTTTAGAAGACTTCATATGGGATCGAATGATTACATGCTTGGCAGAAGAGTTGAGGCCTCTGACATTCCAGATGATCCAAGGAATCATCCAGAACGAGAAGGGGTTGGCTTCGAGAGCACCGAGGAGCTGGAAGAAGGCTTGGAAGAGGATGGGGGTTTCTGCCTAAGCCGGCGGTGGTATTTAAGTTCTTTAGTCAATGACAAGTTACACTTTTTCTACTTTTTTTTGGTAGTTTTAGAAGGCTGGATTCTGTAAAGCCTTATTAGTTTATATTTTAAGGGGTTTCTATTTCTAAGAATTAAAAGTTGTAACTCGTAAGGGAGCATGAGTAGGCCACACAAGGGAAGTTGTATTTGGAATTAAAAGTTGTAACTTGTAAGGGAGCATGAGTAGGCCACACAAGAGAAGTTGTATTTTCTGTATTTGCTAAAGTTTATAAATAAGAGAGAAGGACAACACTACAGCTACGAGTTGAGTTGGAAAAAAAAGAAAAGAAAATAAAACTTCGCTTCAAAACCTGTGAGAGGCAGGTACGGTGAGAGGCCTTGGGGGAGAGACCCTTTCCTATCCTCCCTTCCCTATCCCTTCTTCCCAATTTTCTGTCTGCTTCTATATCAATTTTACTTTCTATTTTTCTGTAAACCTGCAACTACAAACACAAGAGAGACATTCGAAGGTTCTACCGAGACATCTTTGAAAGCTATGGAAGTGTTGGTGATCCAAGTCTGATCCATCGAGCTCCCAAACATATCAGGTGTTCTGTTATGTTCTATTGCTGATTTATATGTTGTGATCTGCTGAAATCATTATGGGATGATCCTACTGTGAGATTAGTTCTTATTGGTCTAGTTAAGGACTGGCCTTACATAAGTTGTAAGGGAGCATGTGTAGGCCATGCAAGGGAAATTTTATTTGCTGTATTTGTTAAAGTTTATAACTAAGAGACAACAGCCACAATTTGAGTTGGGAAAGAAAAAAAAAAAAAAAAAAAAAAACTTGCCTCTGAAACCTGTGAGATACAGTTCCTGTAAAAGGCAGGTACGGTGAGAGACCCTTTCCTATCCTCCCCTCCCCATCCCCTTCTTCCCCAATTTTCTACCTTCTTCTCTATCGATTTTACTTTCTATTTTTCTGTAAACCTGCAACAATAAACACAAGAGAGACAATCAAAGGTGCTACTGTTTGGATGCTACTGAGACATCTTTGAAAGTTAAAATCAGCAACCAAGTACTGCTGCTCAATGGTGGTTTAGAGTTAATCAATTGCTGGGTTTGTCTTTCTCCATTCCTTTCTAATTCTGGATCTGAAATCAAAAACTGAAGTATCTTAACATCGGGCCATTATTTTGGCCTGAGATTTGGAGGGTTTGCTTGCCCCGTATAGCCTAAACTCAATGGGAGTTTGAGGCCCATCAAATGGTTATTTGATGCTGACCTGGTGTTCATATAATTCTGGACTTGTGATCTGTTTACTACCTGTAATTGACCTACCTAGGTCTTATTTGTCTGTTGCCTATACCTAGGTACTACTGATCATATCCGTATAATAGTCCAAAGGATTCACGTTAAAATTCTGTCAATTGGGTGTGAGTATTCACTGAACTCATCACACCAGTGATCCTCCTGTAGAGCTGGTTCACTTCTAGACTAGTTTTACATTACCAATATAGCAAACAATGAAAAAGTCATATTATCACTTGAACCGGTTATCACATCCAACATTTCCATGAACTTATGGTGGCAGAAGGGGTTGGGGGAAGTTTTTCGTCACAAGAAAATCTCAGATGCAATAACCAATCAAATGAGCAAATTTTGATGTAACCATCCGGCACATAATAGATACAACTTCATAATTGATGCAGTCTATGGATGAAGATTCAATTTCAGTTGAAAGGGGAAAGCATGAAACACTGATGAGCACTCATAAAACATGAACTGGGACAACTTGGAAGAGTCAAATGGAAAATTTGGAAAACATGTACTTCTTTGTAATTTTAAGTATATGGCTAAACTAGAGAGAGAGAGAGAGCAATGAGAAGAATTTATATAGCCAATCCCACGTGATTGGGAATAAGCTGGAGAAGCAAAATGGTTGCAGTAAGTGAAATTAGGTTGTAGCGCATTCTATAATCAATGCTACATTGATATACAACCACAATGAGTACCAAAGACAGCCATAGGAAAATTCAGCAACTGTTGCTTACATAGATTCATCATCTGGGTGGGCTATGACCAGCAAGACGTTTTTCTTGCAAGCAACTTCACCTGATTTTGACAACACTAGATCCTCCTTGTCAGCAACATACACAGCATATAGCATCAAATTGCAGATAAGAATCAACTCACCATTACATAGAAATGCATCCTTGGGTGGAAAACAGCATGCATAAATAGCAATGCATAGAGAAGCTGCCCAAAGTGAACTCAATAGGATGATTATCAAGAACCAATCCATCTACATGTACCTGAAAAAGATTTAGGATTGGTATAAATCAAAGTTAATTTAAGATGAACACTGCCTGGAAACTCTTAACACATTTGAAATACGAGAGAAAACATTAAAAGAGAGGGAGAGAGAGAGAGAGATGATATAAATAATTAGAAACAATAGGCATATAACGACACATAGTAATATTTTCCCTATGGTACTATTGTCTACAAATTTCAGGACAGTTACTGAAGTTATAAATTCGACAAGTTGTCGCTACTTGAGGTGATGCAGACACTCACTGCTTCTATCGAACACTGACCGTGCAAAACAAGAAATGACTTGATCATCTAGCATGCGAACTACTTAAATCATTAGTTATATGAATGGTACAAGGTCCCAGCAAGATCTCGGAAAAAATCTCAGTTTCGCCGGCCTCCAAGTCGAAATCAATAGCGAAACAGACAATATACAGGGTTTCAACCAAAATTTTTGGCATCTCGCCGACATTCATGTCACCTTTTTTTTCCAACAAAACGTTAAAATCCACTTATTACAAATACCTTAACTCAACGAGACTAGATTGAAATCTTGTGTGGTTTCATATGTTTGTGAAGAAAATCCCCCGAATCTCTTATTTTGTCCCTCTTCTTACCAAATCTTACCAAACAAGCTTGGAACAAGAGGATTTGTAGCTCAATAACCAAATTTGGAGGAGTTTGCTGCCCAACAACAAGCTTTGAGCAAGATTGAAACTTGAAGGTCGCACCTCTTTCTCCAAAACTATATTTTTCCAAAAAAAAAAATATGATCAATACTTAGTTGTTGTCATTCAAATTTTATGCTGATTGGAAGAAAACTTGATTCAGAATCAACAAAAATATAGTGGTTATGATCCGGCCCGGCACTCATTTCAATAGTAGGAGTCTAGGACTCTAAGAGAGCATAAGGTGAGTCATTCACTTGTATTGTACTATTGTTTACTTTGACATATGTGACTCTTTGTAACAATTACTAACTAACCATGAATGATGCCTAATTCATCAAACGGCTTATAATTTGATGTCTTTTAATTCCTAATGCTTATTTAAGTTATTTTACATGAATTGTGTTCTAGTACTAAAGATTGTATGGAATAGCCTAGAATAGAGATTGTATACAATGTAGACAACCAACCTAGGGTCTAGAGTCAAACTACCATTTTGGATGTATTTTTTAAAATATAATGGTTCCACTATGTTTATAAGGCCTAAAATAAGTTGTCCTACAAGTTTCAGGACCTAATTTGGCCATATGGCCCCCGAACCTTGCTGAAAAAAGAAAATACATGGTTTCGACCAAAATCCTGAAAATATCTCCGTTTTGGGCCTGACTGAAACCATGGGACATGGTTATATGCATGGTTGTCATGGCGTCTAAGCAACCCTTGCATTGGAGAGCAAACACAAGGTGACCAAGGCGCCCAAGTTGACCAAGGTGTCTGGACACCTAAGCATCGCCTAGACGACGACTTGACAACTATAGTTATATATATGGATATAGGGGCGGAGGACCATAGTAAGTTCAGGTACGGATACATAAGGGTATTAAACAAACTAGATGGCAATAATACTTTTCAAAAATCCGGCACATAAAAGCATGCATGGAAATAATATGGTACATGTTTAATACAGTTCCTCTGTAAAAATACGGGGGCAAAATTTCAGGCAATTATATACTATGCGGCAGGCATGTACATCACCTATAAACAAAATAATGGCATGCAAACAATGATAGAGAAGAAGCGCATCATAGACAACACTTCTAAATAATATACAAGCAGATCATGCACATCACAGACAAATAATATACAAGCACTCATTTTCATATTTAAAGCTAAGACTGCAGTTGAATGACATGAATTTAATTTTTATTTTTATTTATTTATGATACCTTTGTCAATTAAGTTCAACCAAAGGGAAGCCAAAATTGCTTCGGCTCAAAAGGTCACCCATAGAGCAGGCCTTCAACGAAGATAGAAATCCTACAAATGATAGATTAATAAAAAGACAGACAACTAAAACAAAGAATGGAGTTGAGCAATGTCAATCAGTTGGTACACTCTTCCCTACATAGCCCATAGATAGGTTGTAGTCTTGTAGATAGTCGAATATTTATAAGATTATGCCGCAAAATTAATGAAAACTCAATTTCACCTTGCCTCATTGATAAAATTTATATAAGTACTTATTTGGTATAAAGAAGAGGAATAGCTCTATGTATCTATGTACTTTTAAGGGTAAAATCTTATGAAATAAGATAATAAACTACAGCCAAACAGTTGATAGTCAAATGCTCAGCATTTTATCATGAGAATAACCACATTAGTACTACCTTTTTACTGAGAAAACACATTGAAATTTAATGGATACCTTGTCAAAGTATGAAAGGGCAACGACTCAGGCATCTCAAGTCCCACATAAAACTACCTATAAACACCTACAGATCGCTTCCAGAATTACAAACCAGAAACTTTCATCTACTCAATAACAGAGACTCCAATTGCAAACATCAACCCATATTTCAAAAAGCATGCAATAAAAGCAACCAGAAGTTAGCAATACCAACAGCATAACATATCTGATTCCAATTGGAGTCATTAAGGCCAATCTAAAACTCCACCACAAAAACCATGACTTTCTTGCGGGATGAAAGCCAAAATACTACTTTCACAGTGAGCATTGAATGTTATGTAAATAATATCAGCAGAAAATAAATACAGAGAGAGAGAGAAAGAGAGAAAGAGAGAAGATGAAACTAGAAATTCTTGTGGCTTGATACAAAGAGAGGATCTAGTCAAATCGGTTCTAGAGCCTGACGGATTTGTTCCGGAAAGGTCTATGGAAACAGGTGAAGTACAGAACACAAATCAAACCACTTGAATCCATATCTCTCTAACCCAACCACAACTTCCAAGTTGTAATGGCAATCTAATTAAGTGGGTTTCGTCGGCAAAGTTACTTTGATGTTACTAAGAAATCGGGTATTGGGGAAGCGACTTACGTGCACCGGAGAAGTGAAGAACCAGGGCAGAGTCTGGAGTCGATTCCTCCACTGGGACAGCTGCAAGCTGCCGGAGACAGAGAAGATGAAAAGGCCGCCGGCAGATCAAGATTCAGAGCTAGGTTACGGTTGTAGAGGTAAAAACTTTATTTTTGGGTTGCTAGAACAGGAAGAATAACTTCTTTTTTTCAAGCGGTGGCGAGGGTGACGAGGATCCAGATCCTCTCCAATTCTTGCAGCGTCCAATGCGGTGCAGTCAGTGCTACCTGCAGCGTTGGACACCTATCCTAGGGAAAAACATCGTCTGTGGAGACGATCTGTGGCGGAGACCGGGGGAGTGCCTTTCCTTGTTGACACGTGGCATTAACTGATCCAACGACGGGCATTGAAGAAAGGATTTGGGTCTCATGTCTTATGGATTTCGGGTCAAAACCGCCTCACTGGCTCACTGTCAAACCTTATTCTCTTTTTCGTCCCTGTCGAGCGAGAGAGACCAGAGATTATGAAATCCTCTCCGCCATCCCCCTCCTCTTTCTTCCTTCTCTCTCTTCGTCTCTTTGCTGTACTCAGGTGAAGCAAAGAGAAGCAGTGGGCATTAAGGATTTCCTGACGGAAGGCCTCGACTACTCGAGGGAAAGTGCCGTCGACCTCAAGATCGCTGCTGATGAAAGGGAGTGGTGTGATGTCGACGTACTCGATCTTCATCCCCTTAACGGACTCCTGTGATATCTGGATTGCTACAACCATTTAAAAAAAAAAAAAAACACAGGTTGAGAGATCTGGGTACACCTGAAATGATAGATGCCGCTAAAATGGAGATGACTTCGGCTTCGGATTTTTCTGAACAGAGACGAAGAGAGGAGGAAGAAAGAAGAGGGAAATGGCGGAGAGGGTTTTGCAACTCTCTGGCTGGTCTGGGACGAAGAATAGGATTTGAAAGGGAACAACGATTTTGACCCGAAATCCATAAGTCGAGAGATCCAAATCCTCTCTTTTATTTTTTGCCGTTGGATTGACTTAAGCCACGTCTCAATAGCCGTGTCAATAGCCTAAGGCATCTCTGCCAGTCTCCGCCACAGATTGTCGTCACAGACGATGCTTTCCCCCCTATCCCTGGCAATATGGACTGTGAGGATGTAGAGAGATGCCTGCAAAACTCTACCTGACCCGGTTTTTGACCTAGGTCCATTTTTGTGAAACAAGTCCACCCCAGATCCTCTTTCCCCCTTTACATCTAAAATCATGAAATTGAAAGGGAAGCAGGGAATGTAGGTCAGTGCCTTTCTGCGATGGATCGCGTGGTGTCCAAAAGAATAGCTATCGATCGTTGCTTGCCTTTTTTCCTTTCGATTTCACGATTTCAGATGTAAAGGGGGGAAAGAGAATCGGGGGATGAATTTCATAGAAATAGAACTGGGTCAAAAACCGGGTCAAGTAGGGGTTTTGCAGGGTCTCTCTCTTCTTATCTTCACCGTCCATGTTGCTTGGGACAAGTGTCCAATGCTGCAGCACTGCACTACACTAGATGATGCAAGAATTGAGGAGAATCAGATCCCTAAAAGGCAATATGTCTCCTATGCCCAGACACAAAGTGAGACGAAATAACATCCAAGCCCTCATAAAAGGCATAAATCCCACCCTATAGATGCTTCTATGTGCGCTCTCATTGGCCTTTGCACTCTCTTTGGCTTTATACGCTAGCGCAAGCCATGTTATCTTCCACGCTACCCTTTCCCTTTTTGCTGATAAAAAAACCACGTTTAATATATTGGTACAAGAAAACCACGTTTATAAAAAATACTATATGTAGTTTCATATAATATGCATTTCAGACGTGGCTTCATAAAATACATGAATTTCACTATATATATATGGTATCGTTAGGGGTAAACATGGCAGCATCGGGCCGGGTTTTTGAAAACTCTAATCAAACTTTGCATCCCATTAATTAGGCACGGCCCAACCTTGCCAGACTTGAAAAAAATCAACATTAACGGGTCCTCAGGGTAGGCTGGGCTTACCCTAATTAGCCCTGACTAAATGAATAAAGGTCATTGGTCACAATGCAAAAAAGAGGGAGTTTTTAACTGACCAGGCCATATGCCACAATGCAATAGGATGGGGTCAACCTCAGTAGTTGAGGATTTAAAAGGGAAAAATAAAGAAATTTTAACAAAACCTATGTTAATCCAATATGGCAGGTAGCATATATATATATATATATATATTATCATAATATGATTTTTATTTTACATATATTTTGAATTTGAGTGTTCACGAGGCTCCTTGCAGTGGCAAAATGTAGGTAGTCTTACTTCCTGATTCACAGAAGAAGTTGTTTCCAAGGTTTGAACCTGTGACCAACATGTTGCAATAGTGCAACTTAACCAATTATGTATTGTGTATTGAATGAATTTCCATTTTAACTATATTATGTGGGTTCAAGAGACAGGTATAAATATGCAAAAAAAAAAATGTCTTGCTAAAAAACCCATTGTTATATACCGTTATTACATAAATAAAAAAAAACCCCATAGCTATAGGTTTTCATCTATAGCTAAAAGATGCAGTTAAAGGCTTTGAGCACAAAAATCTACAACTAAAATTCGTAGCTATAAGTTTTATAATTAAAAAATCCATAGCTATTATCCGCAGTTATAGCCTTTGCTACTCATAAATCCGTAGCTACAAACCATAGTTACTTGTTTTCATATTAAAATATTTATAGCTAGAATCCGTAGTTATAGATTTGATTGCAAAAAAATCCACAACTATAAAACTGTGGTTATGAATTTTGAGGCCCAAAATTCTACAGTTATAGATTTTGTTGCACAAAAATTCTGCAATTATAGAATCGTAGCTACAAATTTTTTTCGAGTATAAAATTCCATGGCTAGCGATGACACTTGTAACTATGGATAGAAAACCACAATTAATCCGCAACTATAGGCTATTGCTATGGATTTTTGACAAATTTCCTATAAAAAAAAACTACACTTATAGGCCTACTTTGTTGTAGTGGATGAAGGTTGGCTTGGATGGTGTTGTAGTCTTGTCAACTTCATGTTATAGAAATTAACATAAAGCAAGATGCGTGACAGTAAGAAAGTGAGAAAAATTGTAGCTAAAGATTTAAAGCTTGCACATCCATTCTACTAAAATCTTTAAATCACTAACAAAGCAATTTATTTATTGTTTAACTGGCATCTTCTCCAAATAACTGGGTATTTCTCAAATTGAGTTTGGTAATCTCTCACAGAGCAAGTCTATTTCATCTTTGTAAGTTCTTCGAAGAAGTTGTTGTAATTGATAAGCTCATATTGCGAGTGCAAGCCTACCTTCAAAGCTTCCCAAGTAACATTTGGATTTATATGTCATCAAACTCGATTCAAATAGTTTAAGTAATTACAAATTGGCAGTAATTTATTTGGGCAATTGATTGTCCTAAGGTTAGACTTAAATTGTTCGCAACTAGGGACAAAATTGAGATTCTATTAATATGGTTTTCACATTATGTGTTTTCGCAATATGATTTCAAAATACAAATGTGAGTATTCATATTGTATGTATATTGTATGGAACGTGAATACGAGATCACTTGAGAATCTTGCAAATAATTTTTTCTTTATCATTTCGCAAAAAAGTTTTCAAATTTGGTGGATATGTAAGTGATATTTTTTTATTTTCCATCACTTGGACTTTCATTAAAAAAAAAAAATTTGTGATATTTCGTTTATCAGTATTTTTCTATTGATTGTTTCTAGGTATATATGTATATATATCTTAATGGGTGATTCCATTGTTTATAGTACCTCAAAAAA
>NC_056562.1:6174035-6252564 GCF_013358625.1 Macadamia integrifolia | reverse complement strand
AAAAAAAAAAAAAAAAAAAAAAAAAAAACTAACAAGGGATTTTTCAAATCATAAATTATCTTTATCTTCTTTAAATATTTATAACTTTGAATTTTCTAAATTTCCATCCAGATCATATTTTTTTTTAAACTAGGCCATTTTATAAGATGTCACTATTCATCCTTTGTTTTTTCGTTTCCGTTCACTTGGATCTCTTCTCTTTCATTTATTTTGTTTAGATCCTCATTTTCTTCCAAACCACGGTGGAAATAGTTGTTGATGTCTCAAAGATATCCTGGAATTAAAGGTGCCTTTGGCACTAAGAAATAGATTATTGTCAGATATTTGAGAAACAATATTCTCTGTAATGGTATGTTTTTGGTCCCCAGACCCAAGAGATCTTTACCAATGTAGTCAAATATTATACGCTTTTGGTGTACTAATAATTGATGCTTCCCTGACAATATATCAATACGTTAGATTTAGGGGTGCAAGTTTGGCCTTGTCGGCCCGAGCACCCTGGGCCTGATCGGATTTAGGCTGAGATACTCTTGTTCTGAGGACGAATCAGGACTAGGAATTTTTGGCCCTGAGTCAAGGTCGGGCCTGGCTAGGGTTGAGGCCTTTGACCCAACCCAACCTTATCCCCTTCTTCTTTTCCACTATTTTAAATCCTCATGCTACAGTATCATGTGTTCACAACTATTACCAATCTTGTAACATCCAAGAAAGTGGCTCCTGGATTATTCTTGTAGTTTCAGCGTCCATAATGGTCTAATAACCACAATCTATGACCAAGTTGTATTCAATAGGGTTTTGATTGTGCCCAGTTTTCCCCTTCATGAGAAAAAGCATATTGCTTTAGTTTTTATGTTGTACCTTTGTTTTTGTGTTGGATGTACTATACTAATTTTTTGGTTGTAGATAAAATATCATTTAGAGGTCTAGGATGATGAAAATCTAGTGCTGTTCTCATTTAGTTCAGATTTTTGAAAACTAGATTTAATGTTTCAAAGCCAATCAGAGTTGGCCCAGCCTAGCCCAGACCTGAAGGCATGTCAAGGTTGGAAAGGCCGGGTCGGTCCTGGGCCATATAAGGGGACTCAAGATTGAGTTGGGGTTTTCAAAAGCCCAACCCAACCTGACCCTATTGCAACCCCAGCTAAATTCATAATATTCGATGAAAGAAAAAGATGCTCCTTAAGAAATCTGCTTCCTGAATAGGATGAAGAGCATGAGAAATATAAATGATTGTGTTTTGAAGAGATTATGAGCTCGATGGCATGTTTTGTATATAGTTTGCAAAAGGGTTTAAAATATTATTGTTTATTATTGGTGATTTATTTATTTTTAGTCAACATGGTATTTTCTTGTTGGGTGTCACACAATTTGTAATCATCTTTTTTTTACTCTTTTAGTATACGCATTTTTTTCAAGGATAACTCACATCATTTCTCACATGTACTCGAAAAGGTGATGTGACGTTGCACTTTTTGATAATGACATAATAATAAGTTACATTCAAATTAATTTTGAAAGTCCTATTTTTACCCTCGACTTAGAGAATTTTGGGGAATAAGATAAGGGACAATCAAAAGAATGTGTCAAATGTCAAAATACACCTATAAATGTATCATTTAGACAATCCTTTTATTAATAATCATTTCAAAATAAATTTTATAAGAGTGTTTTGTGTCCAATCAATAATCAAGATTTTCTAAATAAATTATTTCGATAGACTAGAGTGGTGATAATAATTAATCATATACCCTAAGATCTATAATGCAATATTGTTGAATGTAGGGACTAAAATGCAACAAAACTATTAATCTGAGAGTTTATTAGTTATATCCATCTTAAGATACACCTATGAGTAAATAGTTTTATTTACTAAGATTGATTTAGATTCACAAGGGAAGGGGTTAGGCACACCGCACTTGTGTGGTAAGCTAGTGGGTGGCACCAATGGGAGCACAGGATGGGTACGATGTAGGAGGGGCAGGGGGTCATTTCAAGGGAGGAAGAGAAAGAGAAAGAAAAAATGGGTGCTAGCTTCTAGTACACTAGCGGTGTGCCCAGCCCTTTCCCCATAAATAAAAAGTTTTTCAATTCACATAACGCTATTTTGGTAGAATCACCCACTAGGATCCCACTATTTGGCACGTGGATTTATCACAAAATTAATGGTTGTTATCTTATAATAACCAGCATTAAGAGAAGGGAGAGTAGTGGTCGACCTCTCTCCTATACTCATCATCTTCTCTCTTCTTCTTCTTCTTCTTCTTCTCCCTATTTTGTGAGTCATTATTTTGAGGATTAGGATTAGGGTTTTGTCTTTCTCTCTCTCCAGCACCCCCAGGCTGCATAGGATCCAAATCTAGATTTTGAACCATAGAGAGGGGTAGGATTCCTCTCCATAGAGCCCAGAGACCTGAGTGATCTCATGGCTGGGTTGACCTCGGGACGCATGCCAAATCCTTCCCAACTGTGGGATCATTCTCTAGTCCCTATGCTCTATGGGGAGGAGCCGAATAGAGGGATTGAGTGAGAGAAACATCTCGTTTATTATTTTCTCCATTCAACTGTTAATTGAGGAATATGAGGAGTCTCTTGTTCAAGTGGTGTATTCCTTTGGAGGTTCTGAGCTTGGGGTACAAAGAGATAACCTCAAACTTCCTCTTAATAAATTATTTTGAATACATTAAAGTGCAAAAGAAAATATTCATGGTTAAGAAATTTTGTTTTGACACCCAATATTGCCGATAGTCACAATCATATTGTTAAAGCCTCCACCCACTAGAAAGCTCACCCTAGCTGACAAAGGAGAACTCCTAGGGTGTAAATATTACACATGAAATTCATTATTGGTGCTTAGACTAGTGGATATTTGGATGCAAATTGATAGCAATCTACTTTTCCCCTTTATTTTCTTTCTCCCTTTGCTTATGCTGACCACATCACCCTCTCAATGAGTAGATATCAGTTCAAAAGCACTTCACTCAAGAAAATTATGGCCCTCTGCTAGTGATGTTTTTATTTGCAGCATAATATGAAACCAATTCAAAGAGTCTTTTATCTCAATTTTATGACATCACCTCTTGTAGATGACTAAAATAAACCCTCAAGGTCTACCATATAATCAGTGCCAGTTCACCATTAACTCCATATCCCATAATATAGTCAAACATGGAATTCCAAACTAAATTTTAGAACAGTTAAAGGAAGGACCTACCTTTCTGGTGGCCAAAACAGTAGCCATAGTAGGGCTCCCAGGTGATTCAGTTTCCTCTTAGATAGCAGCAACCCTGATTGGGGAGAATGTCATCTTCTAAACACTCTAAAGTACACTTTGTCCAGTTTGAAATAAATAATGCACAACTATATTTTGAAGTCCCAATAAGTAATTGCTTAGGAGTGACATTACTGCCATTGTCTTGCTGCATCCTCTTGGTACCCCAACCATCAGGACAGAACTTTAATCATAAGAAAAAAATATGATCGAATCCTTTGTTCCAATAGATTGAAAGAATGAAACTAGTTTGTTAATGTTAATCAAACTGAGTCTTGACCCGATTTGTTTGTGGGTCGCCCACTTGAGGTAATCATAGATCCACTAGGATTAATAGTAACCCTAGATGGAAAAATCACTATAAATAAGAGGTTTGGCTACAACAAAACAAGGGTTTTCACTCTCTCTCTCTCTCTCTCTCTCTCTCTCTCTCTCTCTCTCTCTCTTATGTCTTTCCCAATTGAGAGAGTGTCTCCAACGATCTCCATTGCAATCATTGGATTTGGAGGGTGGAACATTGCCTATCGAGATCGCCACAATCCTTCGTTCGTCGCTATTTGTGCAGATTGATGCGTATGACAACTAGATCCATTATGCTGGAAGGAAAGTTGCATTAAGGTAACCCAAGATGCCGGTCTACTTTTCGTTTTACAATTAACTCTATTTCTTCTTCAGTTGCAGCCTTCTTCTCCTTTTATAGGGAAGACATTTTTTTACCATTTAAATTCATAAGGTGACATTTCATGCAATTAGTGTTCTATCATGAAATTTATTTACTACTTTCAATTAATTTGAAGAAGATAAATGCTAGTACTACTGACCATAAATGTGTATAGGCATGCTTCAGTTCCCAAACACAATTGATCCCCACTACACACAGTAGGTCTTGTTAGGGATATGACCACACTCTTATAGTTGATTTTGATGATAACAAACATATAAAGGTATTTCACAATTTGCCTTCAAGTATTGTTTTGTAGAGACTTCATATCAAAGATCGAATTTGATGAATGAAAGGAAGAAATGAAGATTGAAGTCATCAAATGAGGAGTATCAACAAGTTGGTATCAATACTTGAAGAAGGTATTAGAAGATTTCAAGCTTCAAGATGTCAAGACATGAAGCTCGAAGACTTGGAATTACAAACAAAAAGAAAAGAAGATGAAGCGCCAAAGAGTGGAAGGTTCAAGTGAAGAAGAAGACCACTAGGATAGATTGGTCATTTTTATTGTAATTTGTAACTTCCACATATATATATATATATGCACTCATCACATGCATATGCATTGCATCATATTAAAATGACCATAGAGCATACCTTGACCAAGTATAGAAAATCTCTAAGTGGTGAGGAACATATTAGGAAAAATGTGTTCTAGTGAAATTCTGTGAAAACCACATTAACCTGACTCAAGGATATTTTGGGTAATATTAGATTCGGTATCAGGATATAAAACCTTCAAGGAAGTTATATGAAATCCAGCCACGATTCCAACGCAACTGATTTCAAGTCAATCCGAGGTAGGATCGAAAAGTTATGATCAAAAAACTTATGAGTGGTTAGTATGATAGCATTCTGTCAAAACAGTTTGTCATGTTGGCGGTCGACCGGTTGGAAGCCCTGATTGACTGGAACTGTCTGAGACCATATCCGGTCGACCTGTGAAAAGTCTCGATTAACCGATGACTGCCTGAAAGTGTCCCAACGGTTATATTTTGCCTCAACGGCTCTTGGCGATCGACCGACTACTGATGGCGATCGACCGATGGACCCAGAATATGACCGTTTAAGTGAGATTTACTACCTAAAATATTCTCCTAAGCTCACCTACAAATACCTCTAATGTTACTCATTAATTAACAATTAATCTCAACTTTGGAGAAGCATTATTTGAGCATTAAAAGTGAGAATTGGTCTACACCATCACTTGAGTTCAAATTCTTCATTTTACATTTAAAGAATAACTCAAGGCCATCTACAAGTCTTCATCTACATCTTAGCATTTACATTACAAGCATCAAGAAAACTTCAAAAGGTGATTCATTCTATCATCATTTCATATTTCATTTGCACCACACCGGAGGTAATCCTCTTTTATTCCACTTTTTCATTTTCTATTTTACATTAAGTCTAGACTGTACTTAGGCTTGTGTAAAGACCCTCTCATCCTTCAGAGATTGTAAGGATCCTCTTATCCTTAAAAGAATGTAAGATGCCTCTATACCTTGAAGGAGATTGTAAGGTGTCTCTCTACCTACAAAGAAGATTGTAAAGGCGCCTCTCTGCCTGTAAAGGGGATTTGTAAGTATACTCTTATCCATAAAAAGATTGTAAAGATTTTCTTCCCTACCTACCGTATTGGAAGGAAGAACTAGTGGAATACCTTACAAGAGGATTCTTGTAGGGAGTGGACTAGACTCAGATTGAGTCGAACCACTATAATTCTTGGTGTTGTGTGATTGTATTTATTCTATTTTATTCCACATTTATTATTTACAATCACACTTGGGCAGTACTTCGAAAAGAGTTAAAATTCCACTAGCATAACCTATTCACCCCCCTTTTAGGTTATTTCAATTGGTATCAGAGCGGGAGCTCAATATATAAGACTTATTTATCTTCAAGTGAGTCAAAGACCATGACCATATTTAATCGACCACCTGAAGGAATGGATGCATCTAGTTCTCCATACTTCAATAGAGAAAACTTCTCATTCTGGAAATATAGATTTAAGAATTTTATTTGTGGATATAATTTTCTTATTTGGAGAACTATAGAAAGTGGACCATATGTCATCACCAAAATTGTAAATGAAAACACAGTGCCAAAGGATGAATCAGAATTGACAGTTGATGATCTAGTACTTCTTCAATACAATTTTAAGGCTCTCACCTATCTTCAATGTGCTTTAAATGAGGAAGAATTCAACAGAGTAAGTATGTGTGAAAACGCCAAAAAAAATTGGGATACACTTGTAGTAACACATGAAGGTACTACAGAGGTAAGAGAAAGAAAAGTAGACATGCTTATACAAGAATGTGAATTATTTCAAATGCATGAATATGAAAATATTTCTGACATGTTTACTAGACTTACTAATATTGTAAATTCCTTGAAAGGACTTGGTAAGGCTTACACCAACTCTGAGATGGGCAAGAAAATTCTTAGCTTACTACCTACCAAGTGGAAACCAAAGACGACTGCTATCAATGAAACCCGAAACTTGAACGAGATAAGTCTATATGAATTAATGGGCTCACTTCTTACCCATGAAAAAGATCTCTATGAAGAATTCAAAAAAGCACATCCCAAATGCATTGCTTTCAAAACATCTAAAGAATTGGATGAAGAAAGTGAAGAAGAAAATAATGAGGTAGTCTCATCAGATGAAGATGAAAGTGACTCCGATGAAGAAGTCACAGACCTTGCCTTAATGGCTCATAGAGACAAAGAACAAGAGGTAAGTTCTCAATCTCATTATTTAGATACTTCAAATAATGAATCTAATGATGATGATCTTCAACAAGCTTTTGAAGCTTTATATGAAGAAAGCTTGAAATTTGAGACTGAAAAGTCTAATTTGGAAAAGGAGGTTCTTTCCCTCAACAAGAGGATAGAATATTTGATATCTAAAATGTATGAACTTGAGGAGGACAACTCAAAATTAACTACCATATTTTATACATTTACTAAAGGTCAAAAGACTTTGGATACATTATTAGGATCCCAATGCAAAAGTCCTAAAGACAAAGAAGGACTTGGCTATGATGGTGGAACCTCACCTTAAAGGAAAGAAAAAGAAAATGTAGTTTCTCCAAAGAGAAGAAATCTCCATTATGACCAAAGGCAAGTTCCAAAAAGGAATAACATCCATTATGCATATTATTACACTCCCTCCAAGAGGCATGATAGACCTCAAAGGAATTTCAAATCTTAAAGGAGTTTCAGACCACATACTCCCTATTGGCCACAAACACATCATAGGTCACATACTCCACAACAATCATATGCACCACAGAGCTTTATCCACTTTATAAACCATAAAAGACTCAAAGAGATTTTAAATCTTATAGGCCACCTGCACATTATGAAATATATGATTCACAAAAGGACATACACACCATTTAGACCTCACACACCCAAAAGGGTTTGGAAACCGAAGGAGTATTTTGATTGTAACATGGATGGACCCATGAGATTATGGGGACCAATATATGCTTGATTCTATTGGCTTAAAGAGCCAAAGTAAAAGATGGATGATGCATTGATGGTTGTTTTGGTATCATTAGAGAAGGGATGAAATATCCTTCTCCAAAAGGTTCTCTGATAGATATATTTGCTGGAAAATTTGAAACACTAGAATGTTTGGCAAAATTGGTAATGATTAGCATCATCAACCATCTTAGAATTTTTAATGGTCTATCTTGCTTGAATGTATGTTAGCTTCATTGACATCTATTGCATATTTTTAGGGGGATCTTCACCTTAATACTCGTTATTTGAATGCATTTTTACATGATGCATATGCTTAGGGGGAGCGTGTCTTAGTCTTGACTACATGCTTATTTTTTTTTCCTCTTAAGCATACCCTTGGGGGGGCTATTTTGCCCACACTCCTTGTCAAGGTTAAAACGGGGGAAAGATAATATAGAGATTTTTAATACCCCACTTTTTGCTGTTGACAAAGGGGGATAAATTGTGAAATGATTCTCCAATTTATTGATAATTGATTATTTATTTTATTTGATAATCATCTGTTTGTCATCATAAAAAAGGGGGAGATTGTTAAGGATATGACCACACTCTTATAGTTGATTTTGATGATAACAAACATATAAAGGTATTTCACAATTTGCCTTCAAGTATTGTTTTGTAGAGACTTCATATCAAAGATCGAATTTGATGAATGAAAGGAAGAAATGAAGATTGAAGTCATCAAATGAGGAGTATCAACAAGTTGGTATCAATACTTGAAGAATGTATTAGAAGATTTCAAGCTTCAAGATGTCAAGACATGAAGCTCGAAGACTTGGAATTACAAACAAAAAGAAAAGAAGATGAAGCGCCAAAGAATGGAAGGTTCAAGTGAAGAAGAAGACCACTAGGATAGATTGGTCATTTTTATTGTAATTTGTAACTTCCACATATATATATATATATGCACTCATCACATGCATATGCATTGCATCATATTAAAATGACCATAGAGCATACCTTGACCAAGTATAGAAAATCTCTAAATGGTGAGGAATATATTAGGAAAAATGTGTTCTAGTGAAATTCTGTGAAAACCACATTAACCTGACTCAAGAATATTTTGGGTAATATTAGATTCGGTATCAGGATATAAAACCTTCAAGGAAGTTATATGAAATCCAGCCACGATTCCAACGCAACTGATTTCAAGTCAATCCGAGGTAGGATCGAAAAGTTATGATCAAAAAACTTATGAGTGGTTAGTATGATAGCATTCTGTCAAAACAGTTTGTCATGTTGGCGGTCGACCGGTTGGAAGCCCTGATTGACTGGAACTGTCTGAGACCATATCCGGTCGACCTGTGAAAAGTCTCGATTAACCGATGACTGCCTGAAAGTGTCCCAACGGTTATATTTTGCCTCAACGGCTCTTGGCGATTGACCGACTACTGATGGCGATCGACCGATGGACCCAGAATATGACCGTTTAAGTGAGATTTACTACCTAAAATATTCTCCTAAGCTCACCTACAAATACCTCTAATGTTACTCATTAATTAACAATTAATCTCAACTTTGGAGAAGCATTATTTGAGCATTAAAAGTGAGAATTGGTTTACACCATCTCTTGAGTTCAAATTCTTCATTTTACATTCAAGAAGAACTCAAGGCCATCTATAAGTCTTCATCTACATCTTGACATTTACATTACAAGCATCAAGAAGACTTCAAAAGGTGCATTCATTTTATCATCATTGCATATTTCATTTGCATCACACCGGAGGTAATCCTCTTTTATTCCACTTCTCCAATTTCTATTTTACATTAAGTCTAGACTGTACTTAGGCTTGTGTAAGGACCCTCTCATCCTTAAGAGATTGTAAGGATCCTCTTATCCTTAAAAGAGTGTAAGGTGCCTCTCTACCTTAAAGGAGATTGTAAGGTGCCTCTTTACCTGCAAAGGAGATTGTAAAGGCACATCTCTGCCTGTAAAGGGGATTTGTATATACTCTTATCCATAAAAAGATTGCAAAGGTTTTCTTCCCTACCTACCGTACTGAAAGGGAGAACTAGTGGAATACCTTACAAGAGGATTCTTGTAGGGAGTGGACTAGACTCAGATTGAGTCGAACCACTATAATTCTCGGTGTTGTGTGATTGTGCTTGTTCTATTTTATTTCGCATTTATTATTTACAATCACACTTGGGACAGTACTTCGAAAAGAGTTAAAATTCCACTAGTATAACCTATTCATCCCCTCCCTCCCTCCCTCCCTCCCTCTCTCTAGGTTATTTTAGGTCCAACTGAGCCAACCAGTGGATGCTTATTGGCCATATGGCTAGCATTCCTCTTTCAAATGTATCCTCTGTTGTAGCATCCACCAATTCATAGATATCTAATGAGAATGAGAGCAGTAAAGCAACTAGTATTAATTTAAGAATGTATTGTACATGTAATATACGGCTGAGCATACAAACAGATCAAAGCATGTTTTTAAGCAAGTGGGGGTATCATTTAGTTCTTCTAAAAAGAGACTTGGGCAGGAATAAGATTAAAGATCACAGATTATATCTGCCTAAACAAGGCTTTTCCTTTTTTTCTTTTTTTTTTCGGGTGAAGCCTATAACTATGATTTTTATTTTTTATTTTTCATGATGAAGACCATTACCATCATGATGTTATTACACCTGAAAGAATCTACTAGTTTCTGAATCAATTAAAATTACTGAAATCAAAATTAAAGACATAAATTATTGTCTCATTCTCAAGATTTACACAAGCACTTGGAACATTATTCAGAATAAAATCACTAAATTGGGGAAAATATGAGAAAGCGGGTAATGGTAGAAGCTAAAGGGAAAGGCTTGCCAAATCAAAACTTCTTGCTACAGCCTTGCACCAGGACTCAGACTTCTTCTTCCTCTGTTCCTCCTGAAGTTTGGGATGGAAAGTGACTGCTTTTTCTTTCCGCTTTTCTGTGGAGAAAATTTCATCTTCTGTCCAAACACCCACAGCCAAGCCAGCTGCATAGGCTGCCCCTAGAGCCGTTGTCTCTATATCACTCGGTCTTAGCACTGGACTCCCCAACAAATCCGCCTGCCAATTAGTAAGACATCAAAAAATGACAATTAGCATTAAACATTTACAGCTAATGTCACAAAAGTTGTGTTTAACTGCCCACAGAACAATTTTCAGATGGTTGCTTTGAGACCTTAACTATGGAAGAAACCATTATATGTTGTTGCTCTTAACCACATGAGTATGCTTCGATAGATAAATAAAATTAAAAGACATTTGATCCTTCACTTTGCATAACTGATATTCTAATTTTTTTTCCTACAGACACAGATGCTTCAAACAAACCATTCAATAGCCAAAGACTGATATCAATAGATACATTCAATCACATCTATACTAGGACCAACCAGTCCTAGTCTCCAACTTCAGTTATTGTGGTTGTAATGAGTTGGGGGTATTGGAATCCATCATTCATGACACAGTACCATTTAGCTTTGTCCCAATACCATTGTGAAAGAAAATGATACACAACCACAACTGACACACCGCCTTTTTTGGTGAAACTAAAACAAAGCACCAAGGTCACAATCAAAAGAAATAGTAGATGAATCACTACAAAGGAATTCATACATAGGTGAATCAGGAAAAAGCAACAATAATGGTATGTGAATCAAAAAACTTCAAAAGTAACCATACCTGAATTTGCATCATGAGGTTGTTGGCAGATGCACCACCATCAACCCTGAGCAAAAATTCCACATCCTTCCCAGCCTTCTCCTTTGAATCTTTGTGCATTGAGTCCAATACATCATTCACCTGAAAACATATACTCTCAAGAACAGCCCAAGCAATGTGTGACTTGTGTGTGAACCTTGTGATCCCAACTAGTACACCTCTTGCATCATCTTTCCACCATGGAGCAAACAAGCCATTGAATGCCGGCACAAAATAGACCCCACCCGAATTATCAACTTTCTTTGCCAAATCTTCAACCTCCGGGGCAGACTTAATAATGCCAAGGCTGTCTCTAAGCCACTGAACTGCTGCTCCGGCAATTGCAATGGAGCCCTCTAATGCATAATTCATCGGTGCATTTGGACCAAGTTTGTATGCAACAGTACTCAGGAGACCATGATTTGATTTAATAATCTCCTCACCAGTGTTAAGGAGTATGAAAGCACCAGTGCCATAGGTGCTCTTTGCCTCCCCTTTCCGGCATGCCTGACCCATCATTGCTGCATGTTGATCACCAAGACAGCCTGAAATTGGAACACCAGCGGTTGGCCATCCGTTTGCAACATTTCCAATAATTTCAGAATTGCTGACAATCTTGGGAAGGACTTCAATTGGTATCCCCAATTCCTCTAATGTGGGTTTATCCCAATCAAGAGTCTTGAGATTCATAAGCATCGTTCGAGCTGCATTTGAGACATCAGTGACATGCAAACCGACCACAGAATTCTTGGATGGATCTATACCACCAGAACCTCCAGTGAGGTTCCAGATCAACCAACAGTCAATAGTTCCAAACAGAGCATCCCCTGAGTCCACAGCTTTCTTAACAGCTTCAACATTTTCTAACATCCACAGAAATTTGGTTGCACTGAAATAAGTACTAATAGGCAAACCACATGTCTCCACGAAATGGGTTCTTCCCCCTGGAAATTGTTCCTCTAATCTCCTGTGAGATATCAAACATGAAATTCAAAGGATTAGATTCTTTTCTAATTTGCCAAAATACTAAACCCAGATTTCAATCACAATATCAAAGACATGGTTTTTGCTTAAAATCCCAAAGTAGCAATACCCAGATCCAATTAAACAAAAACCAAACCTGCAGATAGCACTGGTTCGAACATCCATCCATACAATAGCGTTATAAAGCGGAAGACCAGTAGATTTACTCCAAACAACCGTCGTCTCTCTCTGATTTGTAACGCCAATCGCCGTTAATCCACTATCCACGTTGTGTCCATCCGCCGTTGCCTTATCAATAGCCTTCGCCATACAAAGCCGCACACTCTCCAGAATCTCCATCGGATTGTGTTCTACCCATCTGTTCCAAAAACCAGAAAATAACTTCAAAATTCAAAAAATCTAAAACCCAAAAGAAAAAGAAGGGGAAAAAATAGTAACAAAATAAGCTCGCATTCTTACCCAGCTTGAGGAAATATCTGAGAGAACTCAGTCTGGTGAGAACTAATAGCCTTACATGAATGATCATAGATTATGAATCTGGTACTGGTCGTTCCTTGATCAATAGACCCAATAAAAGCTTCTTTCTTAGACATCTTCTCAATCCTTTCTTGAAAACAGAGGAAAAAACAGAGGATGAACAGTGAAGAATGAAGAAGAAAGAGTCATAAGGCAGGTAGAGATCGTTTCAGTTATTTATATAAATCCAATCCCAAATCCCAATACCTGGGGAAGCGATTACGTTGGAAAAATGTGGTTAAAGTTTATCCAAATAAACGGAGATAACGTATACTATACATAGTAGCTTTGAATTTCCTCTATTTGAAGACAGAGTTGGGACGACAACTTCATCAGTCGGGTGACGTCAGTTCCCGAAGATCTTGGTTTACTAAAACCAGGCCAATACATATCCAACGGTGATACAAGTGACACGTGTGCTGTTCTCTTCTTTTTCTTTTTGCAACCAAGAAGAAAATAAAAGGGTGTTATCAGCGTTTGTGTCGTGAGAAGTAGGTTGTTGGATGGATATTTAAAATGGACCCACCTAAGAACTGTCCTTTTGTTTTTTTCAATATATATCTATATATATATATATATATATCTTATAGAGCTGCCCAAGGGATTTTACTCGCACATAAGAGGGGAGGGGGATGATAGGAAAGAGCGGGGGTGCGTGTGACAGGAGTTGATCTCTAGACCGTAAACCTGGTCCCTGCTCTACTAGTGAAAGCTGCAACCAGTGCGCTATGCACTGGATTCACTTTGGTGGAAGTCGTGGGATCATGTTAGATGCCCCTTTTTTTTTTACCCTCTTCACACATATACATGCATGCATTGCATGCATTGTTGGGTTGGATGCAAAACACAATCATGTCACCATTGATGAAGAGATTCACTCTTCTCTGCGTGCAGGTGAAGAAAAACTTAATTAAAAGACAAAAAATGTAAACTAAAGATTGGAAGGGTTCTAACTTTTAAGTATTGGTATTGAATTCGCTTGATCGTATCGAAATCGGCCAATATTAATATTTTGACTAATTTTAGATTAGGTATTGCAAATCAAAAGTAAAATAATATAAAAAAAATATTTTTGAAAAAATTAATTAAAAGAATTATCTTAAAGGAAAAAAGGTAAGCAAAATTTTTTGGAAGATTATGAATCTTCTTATCTGAATTTGAATGAAAATTGGGATCGGAATCGTGATTCCAATCAATTCTTAGAATCTTGATTTGAATGCTTGATTCCTTGTTATTGTTATGTTTTTTAATCAAAATCAAGGAAACATACCTTAGTAGAAAGATTTTTTGGATATAATCTAGAAGGGGTAAATCATAGATTTTGAAAAATCTTTTGCTCGTTCTTCTCAATTTTAATTTTGTAAAGTTGAAATTTACCAAGGAGAGCTGTTTAACGACCTCATCTGTAATTTCAACTACCAAGAATATCATTAACAAAAAAAAAAAAAAAAAAAAATCTATAAGAATATCAAACCCAATCCAACCAAGTCGCCTCGGATTTTATCCACGAAGACAAAAAGTCTCTCTGATCCAATTGCATTTGAGAAGGCACAATCTGGCTTCCCTTGAGCAAATTTGGGAGTTTAGCTGAGAGTGGAATGAGTCAAAATGATAAGAACAAGAGAGGGGTTTTCTTTTTGGCTTGGCTTGTTATTGACTTCTTGACTTTTTTGTTATTAGCTGAGGCTCATTTATGACTTTTTTTTTTTTTAATACAAATTATCCTGAGATTGAATGAGGATCATTCAATTTTGACCAAAAAAATTGAAAAACACTATACACCCCATGTGAGTGGTCTGAAGGAGGTAATAGGAGTCTCAGCACCACATGCTTCCTGAGAAAAAGATCCCTCGCCAACTCAATTACCCCCTTAGAGTTTTCCATTCCCTTATCTCATATTGAATGATTTTTCTTGTTTATCTTAATCGTCTTCATTTCTTGTCCCTTGCCAACTTGGCTACCCATCCGTTATCTCTTATTAAATGATTTTTCTTGTTTACCAGTTTCTTCTTCTTTTCTTGTTATGGTTCCATAATTTGTTCTCACATACCCAATTAGCTACAAATCTTATACAGATTATAGATGGGAGGTAATGTCCAAAGCGAAGCTAGGATGGAAGAGTGTAGGAGCCACAACCCATCCCCACTGATTAAACCAGAAGCAACTGTAGGAACAATCATATTAGCCTTCCGACGGTCAACTTTGTGCCAAACAAACACGATCAAAGCCGTAGGTGGCCATTGAGAGAGAGAGAGAGAGAGAGAGAGAGAGAGATTGGTGGGGCAGGAGTTGGGGAGAAAGGTCAGCGGAGGCGGTTCACATGGAGATCGTATGAAAGAATTGCAGGGGTGGAGAGGCAAGTAAATTAATGAAGGGCGGCTACAGGGAGGGTGATCACAGGGAAGCGAGAGGTGGGACAGTAGCAAAAGAGCCCATCACTGATTTTCGTATGGAGGTGTGGGGATGAAGCCCCCATGGTATAGTACAACTTGACCGGATGGGCCTGATGACACGACTCAACTTGAAGTATATATTTATACTTGTCTTGTTGTGTAAGTAAGTGAAATTTGGGTATTTTTGAATTAGGATTTTTAGGCAAGAGTTCTTGATGAGAGTTCGAGTGTTCTTAAGAGATCTCCACTATAACTTTTCTTCCATTCCATCATATAATGAATCATCTTCTTCTTCTTCACCCAAGGATGTAGCACAACACATTGGTGTGTGTACCTCACAAAATCATTGCGTTTGTGTGAACCTATTTGTTTTTTTCATTTCTTTGGTGTTTGTTCTAACAGTTCGCAACTTTGGAACAGTCCGTGCCAAGTATCCACAATAATATCAGCTCCATGGATGATGAGTGGTGATTTTAATTCCACTTTCTCAGTATAAAAAAAAATAATAATAATAAGGTGGCTGCAGTATCAAGCTGTGGATGCTATTTTCCCCTTTCAACAATTCATGGATATTATTGGATTCTGTTTTCTGTCATACAAAGGACACATCTTACTTGGTCCAAAGACAAGCAAGGAGGGTAACATAATTTTCTCTGTTGGGCTGATAATGGACATTGCTAGATTCAAGATCTCATTTGTTTGGATAATTCCCCTCCCCAGTCCTTACGAAAATCTGCTCTTCAAGGCTGTTCTCAAACACTTGCATGCCCAGTTTCTCAAGATTGAATAAACTCATGTCAAAACATATCACTGGATGTGTAACCTACTATCTAGGACACATTGATGCAGGATTGGCAATTTTATTTCACATATGCCACATCATTTTGACAAACACAAATTCCATACAAAGTGCGCATCTCTCATCTATTAATTGCAAATCTGACACCCATTCAAACAATAAACTTGCTACTTTTTACACACTTGCACCTGATCTGAGAATGAGAAGAGAGAGCTAAAAGTTCGAATAGATGTCAACCCCATGGAGATCAGGGCAACCGAATTGCAATAGAAGTTGGATAGTTAGTAAAGGTCAAAACTTGCCAACCCAAGTCCAGTCTAGCTTTTCAGTTAACAATCTCATTATGCCTGAGAAGTATGCTAACACTGCATTTTAATTTAGGATCTACCCTCAAAACAAAGAAAAATCAAAACCAAATTCAGAAGATCATATAAAGAATCCATAGATGATCAAGGTTAGAAATTCTCTCCTTGACATATGATGTCAAAGGTGACCAGCCTCACTGGTGTTCTCAAGTACTTGTTTTGTGCTTGAGACCAAGTTCAACAAGTAGAGAGTTTCCCTCAAAATTTGACTGGGAAGAAAAACAACAACAGGAGAAAAGCAGCAACTAAAGATATTTTCCTCTGTTTTTCACATTCAATTGCAAGGCAGCTACAACAATCAAGAGCCTGGGGCTTCCAAATGCATTTTATTCAAGCACCAACACGACTAATTTACAATTAATACTATGTTTCTATCTACATAATGATAAACAGATAAATAGAATAGGTACAAAACGGAGGGGGGTGGGAAAATTGCAACATAAAGTCATTAAAATTTCTATTATTTTTTTACGATTATTAATTACATTGAGGTATAAAGCATTAGAATGTCTGAAGAGATTTCTCTTGAATTCTGTGTCTCCATACCTGCAGGAAAGAGTAAGACCCACCAACATAAGTCCCCCAAACATATCTCACATGTAAAAAGCAGACCAGATTGATGAGCAGACAACATGCAATTTGTCATATATTCTTTTAATTACAAAAAATATGCATGAAAGCGATGAAGGTCCAAATCAATTTTCGTTGTGATAGAGAGGTGAATCATTCACACAATTAATAGGAGGATATTAGACTGGCCATCAATCATACCCAGACAACAATAATCCATGTACCCCTTAAAAGAACCTCAAAGAAATCTTTTAATTCAACTACTTCAAACCCTATGGAAAAAATTGAACACTTGTGCAGTACCATAGAACAAGGAAAAAAAGAGAGGACAAATTAAGGATAAAATCTGGCACATCTGCCAAGCTAGGAAAAGTAAAGAACAAGCATGCATGTCACATTCAGCCATCCCAATGAATGTACCCAAATCACATAAATAAAACGTCCAATTAGGAAGAGTGTTCCACACAGCCCTAGTGTTGGGGGTGGGGGAGAATCTCTGAAGCCACACCAACATGGGATGGAAAATGGAATCATTCATATCGGGCCACATGGATCAGGACAAGTGAGAGAAAACAATTAAAAGAAAAACCCACATGAGAGGGAAATATTGCACTGGCATCATGAGAAACTTTTTCCTATTCAATTAACTCAGATCTTCAGTAGATTGAACTTACACATTCACTTTGCTGATAAAATGGCAAATCGTACATCACTTGAATATAAAAAGAGCCAAAGTATTTCTTTGAATACATTCACTTAGTTGGTTAAATGGCAAATCGTCTGTCACTTGAATATTAAAAGAGCCAAATTATATTTGTAATCCATGTAATATAAATCCCATTTCCAATACACATGCAGTATAAAACAAGAAGGCATGCATCATACACTCAAACAAAACAGAAGAGTAAAAGTTGAAACTACTTTAACATTTAAAAAAGAAGTTAGGATATTTTGTGTTTGTTCCAAAGAGATGGACAGCACTTTAGATCTTATTTTATGGGATTCACTTCTATTCAGCGTATATTGTACTATATATTGTACTATCTTTTTTATTTTTTCTTTTTAACTAAATACCATAAATGGTAATATCTATATAATATTTGCCGGCTTCAATTAATTGATCATAGTAATTTACCCCAGCCCAGAGAACCAGTCTTTGTTTGAACTTGGTAAAGAAGGCTTTTTTTTTTAATAGAGTTTACTTTCATTCTTCCTCCCAGTCAATCAATAAGAGAGGGAACTTGAGTGGGGCTTCAATTTGTCTGGTTGACATTTGGACCATTTGAGAGGAAAAGAACGCTAGGAATGTAGAATTTTTCAAGGATGGATAAGATATTTGCAGGATGTGATTGATTAAATTGTATTAAGGACCACTTTGTCCCAAAGCAAAGAATCTGTTATTTCATCTGGTCCCAGAAGAAGTAGGACCCATCCAATCAACACTTGCTTTCTCTTGAGAGGGCTCTAAATGAGTGCCTATGCTTCTCTCGCAGCTTGTGAAGATGCCTTCTTTTGTCAGAAGTGACGAATCAGCTGGTTCTCTTGGGGACTCTGAAACTGCTTTTTTCTTCTTTCCAGGTGAGGGCTCTGCCACGGAAACATTCTGTGGAGTGCAGAACGACTCCATCAGACATTGGTCGATTGCAGCAAGTTCATCCATTTACCCTCTTCAGATCCATCATATGTGGAAAACCCTCCACAAATTATCACATTAAATGTTGATAGAAGCCCCTGGGAAACTCAGGTCTGGCAGATATAGTTGGAAGTAAGGAAGGACCAAAGTAAGAGAGAACAGATGAGAAGTAACAGGAAGAGAGAAAAAGATGAGTTAGCAGAGAAGAGATGTGTGCAATCGTGTGGAGGAGAGAGAGAGAGAGAGAGAGAGCTGTTCCCACCTATTTTGATTCACTAACATGATAAGAATAATTACCTACACCTCCCTAGGGAGGTAAAAGGGAAAATTCAATATAAGACAACAGGGAAATAAACCAGTTCCCAAAGTACTCCTATTATATATCTCTAACACTCCCCCTCAAGCTGGAGAATAAATGTCATGCATTCCTAACTTGTATAAAAGGGTATTGAACTACTGAAAGATGAACCATTCGATGATGATATCTGCCAATCGATCACATGTTTTCACAAAAGGAGTGCAAATTTAACTAGAGCCTATCTTCTCCTTGATGAAGTGTCGATCTACTTCAATGTGCTTTGTTTGGTCATCTTGCGCGGGATTGTGAGAAATACTTATAGCAGCCTTGTTATCACAATAGAGCCGCATTGATCCCTCAGTGACAAATCTCAAATCTTGGACCAACTGTCTCAACCATAGAAGTTCACATACTCCATGAACCATTGTACAAATTCTACCTCTGCACTTGATCAAGCCACAACAGACTGTTTTGAGCTCCTCCATGTGACTTTACCACCCACAAACATGCAATAGCCCGATGTAGACCTTTAGCAGAATTTGAACTAGCCCAATTGGCATTGGTGTAGCCTTCAATCCTCAAATGGTTGTGCCCAGCATACAACAATCCTTTTCCTGGGGTGGACTTCAAGTACTTGAGGATGCGATACACAATATCCAAATGTCTACTCTTGGAAGCATGCATAAAATGGATCACCACTCCAACTGCATAGGTAAATCAACTTTTCCACGAGTCTCTGATACTGCCCTGCATCAACAAGGGAAAAACCATAGTCTTCTCCTAATTTTTGGTTTTGCTCAATAGAAGAGGTTGCTGGTTTACAACCTGATATTCTTGTTTCCTTCAACAAATTAAGCACAAACTTCCTTTGACAAATATTTATTCCCTTCTTAGACCTTGACACTTTAATCCCCAAGGATTATTTCAAACATCTAAGATCTTTGATGCCAAACTATTGAGCCGAGTAGGACTTCAGTCTATTTATCTCAACCCTATCATTTTTAGTCACCACAATGTCATCCACATAAACAATTTGAGCAGCGATAGTACCATTACCTCCTCGGGTAAATAGAGTATGATCAGCCTGACTTTGGGTTTATCCATTCTTCAAAATTGCCTGTCTAAACGTCTCAAACCAACTTTGGGAGAATGTTTGAGGCCATATGGAGGTTTCTTGAGAAGACACATTTTCCCTTTAGCAGAGACAAACTTGAAGCTTGGTGGATTTTTCATATATACTTCCTCTTCGTCACCATAGAGAAATGCATTATTCACATCCAGCTGATACAATGGCAATCTTTATTGGTAGCCAATGATAAGAAGACTCTTATCGAATTATATTTGGCCATAAGACCAAACATCTCTTGATAGTCAATCCCATGCACTTGACTATATCCTTTAGCCACCAGTCTGGCCTTATATCTCTAGACAACACCATCTGACTGATACTTGATTGTATAGACCCATCTACATCCAACTGGAACTCTCCCTCTCCCCCTAGGAAGATCAACCAAATTCCAAGTACATTTGTTTTCAAGTGCCATCATTTCGCCAAACATAGCTTCCTTCCACTTTGGTCAAACAGAGCCTCAATGACAACATTCTTGGGAATGTGAGTGGTGGAAAGGGCAATAGAGAAAACAACATAGGAGAGATAGCATCATAGGAAACAAATTGGGCTATAGGATTAATCATGCTTTCTTTCTCTTCCAAATAGCAATGGGAAGATCTCGGAAGGAAGGGAAGAATAGCTACCTAACTGAGGGTGGATCTTAGGATGTGGATCCAAAGAGGACTCTTGACATGCTTTCTTTCCCTTTCTCCTGTAAACAAGTAACTCCTCATTACCAGCACTCCCTGAATGACTAATAACATCAACAACATCTACATGTTTGTGTTTCATCAAGAAGAAAAGGAGGAATAGGGGGTGACATTAGCAGCCTCTTCACTCCCATTGTTCTTCCCCTAAATAAGGAGCTAAAAAGGAGTAAAGAAAGGCAAAGATTCAAAGAAGGTGATAACTTTGGACAGAAGACGACTTCGGGAAAAGGGATGGTAGCGCTTACACCCTTTGGTAAAGGGAGAATACCAAAGAAAAATGTATTTGAGGGCCTTATGGTCAAGTTCAGTCTGAATAGATTTGTTGAGATGAACATAACATTCACATCCAAACACCTTGGATGGAAGGGAGAAAATAGAGGCCTGAAGACAAAATGTCCGAAGGGGATTCAAACCAAGAACCTAGGTAGGGAAACAGTTGATTAGGAAGGCAGCAATAAGAAGGGCATCAAACCAAAAAGTCTTAGGGACATGCATGCCAAATAGCAGACTCCTAGTGACTTCTAATAAATGTTGATTTTTCTTCTTAGACACCACATTCTGTTGGGTTGTGTCAACATAAGCAAGCTAATGGATAATGCTATTATCAGTAAAAAATAAAAGTGTTAGAGTCCAACATACATGTAGACCCCCCCTTTATTAGAGCGAACAATTTTAATTCTAGTATCAAATTGAGTGCGGTTAATTTGATAGAAGATTCTGAAAGCATCATAGACCTCATTTTTATGTTTCATCAAAAAGGCCATTGTGGTCTGGGAACAATCATCAACAAATAATACAACAAAGATAACCAAATAAAGAGGTAAGGGAGAAGGTCCCCAAACAATTTGTATGTACAATAAGGAAAGGTGATCACCTTTCCACTAGTCTCAGACTGAGTATGCACAATAAAGCCATCCCGGTGTGGTGTGTGCTCTAGGCCCCCTCTCCTGCCACCATGCATACCAGTAGGTCCACCACACATACCAAGGGGACGATCATGAAGCACCCAACACCTCTCTTTACTTTGCCCTGATTTCCCACAGTGGTCACACCTAGGTCTGTATCTGTCATCCTCATCCCTATAGTATGGCCCTTGGCCTCTTCCTCCACCACGTCAATCTCTTGGGGAACTACAGGATAGTGCAGATCTTTCAAGGGATGATATAGTTTCCATGGCTACTCTTTATCTCTCCTCATTTTGCAAATAGCGATATACTTCATCCAAAGATAGAAGAGGTGATTTGCCTAAAATTTGAACCTGGATAGGCTCTAAGTCCAGGTTCAACCGACCAAGGAGAATCAAGACACGCTCCTTTTCAAGATTTCTATAGACATTTGTTTCATCCTCGGGATTGGACAATCGAAGATCCTAATAATGATCATACTCCTCCCATAGTCCAGTAACAGTGTTATAATACTCAGAGATAATCCTAGAGGACTAGGATCCATGTAGTCGACCCCATATAGCTGAGGCATTCCTGACTTGTTGGTGCTATGCTCTTTCATTTTACTCTCATTTCCCTTTTGCTTCACTTGTTTTATTTTCATTTCCCCTCTTTGTTTTGCACGGATCCATGTAGCCGACCCCATTAAGTTAGGATAAGGCGAGTTAGTTGTTATTGTTGTTGTAGTTCTGTCTCCGTGCATCATGGTGATAACCTTTTAAAGGAGTTGGAAAACCTTAGCCGACTCACCCACGCAATCAAAATTCTTAGAGACATTATCCCAAATTTCCTTGCCAATCTTAGGTTTCATAGAAAAAAACTATCTTTAATCTATAAAACTAGATCTATAGAAGTAATTAAATAAAATAGCATTGACTTTATCAACTGATACTAAGAGAACAAAATCTGGATAAATACTAATCAACTAAGTTATAATGGTTGAGTTCTCAGTCTTCCATTTTTTATATGTGGAATCACTTGAATGAGGAGCCTTAGTGGTACCAGTAATGTACCCAAACGTCCCTAGACTTTGTAGGGATAACTTCAGTGGATGTGACCAATACAGTAGTTAGTGTTGTCCAACTTCACAATGGATATCATCTGAGTATTGAGATTTTCAAATGCAATCGGAATGGGATTGGAACCACTTGAACCACCAACCAAAGCTTCCATAGTTCCACTGACCTGTGACATGATGTATGAATACTATTCACCTAAGAAAATTGGTTGAAACCATTGAACATCCAAACCAAATGAGGAGTGCACACTCTACCCAAAAACTCCTTTGTAGATACTCAGACAAAAAAAAGGGAAATTATCTAGTACCACCCCTAAAATTGAAAATAACTTGGAGTGACCCCTAAAAATGAAAATAATATCCATCGCACCCCTAATTTGTAACATAGTTAACTAAAAGTGAGAAATGACATTTTTACCCTTATACTTAAAACTCTAAAAAGAGCTCATTTTTACCCTTCCAAACCCTTACATATTATCACCGTCAGTTCAGCTGCGACCCTAGCTGGGCGATTATAACACTAACAACAGCAGGCAGAAGTTGCGGTGGGTAGCTTTGCACCAAATCTTCATCTGCGACCCTGGTAGAGAAAAACCCCATCTTTCTCCTTCTGAAAGAAAGAAAATTATTGAAGTTAATTACCTCAATTCATCACTGTTGAATCCCCATAAGCCGCAAATGAATCTCTACAATGCCTGCTACAACTCTATGTAACCTATCCATTAAAAAGTGTGAATGAGAGAGTTACTGTGAAGAGGAAGAAGAAAGCAGCCAATTCAGCAGATTCCCGCTTATATCTATCAATTCTCTTCCAGCAGTTTCCCTGTCCGCATTCAAATGGCAGCATAGAAAAGAGGTATTCCAAGCCCATCATCACAGGTAATATAACAATATCATAAACACTAACATAGGAACTTGAACAGTTGTACCGCTCTTTATTCTTCACATTAAATTAACCCAGTAAAAAGATAGAAAGAAATTTACCTTGTTGGTTGCTATCAATGATTTCTCAGAAGGGATGAAGGTGTGATGCAGAGCGAACTCAGGCGGTGTGGTTTTGAAACCCTATCATCTAAGAGTGAGAGTTGTATCAGAGAAGCGCAAATAATAAATACCATTATCCATTTGAAATTAATTCCCCATTGTAGTGTCTTTAGGGCTTCGCTAGAGATGATCGGAGATGGAACCATAAAAAAGATACTATGCAGAGTGATTTCTATGAAGGGACAAAGTCGTCACCCAGAGTGAAATCAAGCGGTAGGATTTTGAAACGTAATGTCAGAGGGTGAGAGGAGATCAATGAAGTGTTTGTCATGACTTTAGGGCTTCACAAGAGATACAAGATAATCAGGAAGAAGACTCACAGCCTCGAGAAAAAACATAAGGAGTTTGGCATTCCTATACCCCAATCGCAGAGATACATAATCGATAATGAGATAGCACGCAGACAAAAAAGAAAATTAGGGCCGAGATCGATAGTTATCGGGGGAAGAAAGGGTATTTACATCTAAAATAAAGGATAAATTATAAAGGGTGTCAAGATTCTAGGAAATTAAGAAAAAAATAGACAATAAATAGTCGTGAGCTACCTTCTTCTTCCTCTTCCTCTTCCTCTTCCTTTCTTCTTCGCAGGTATACGGAGCAGAGGTAGTCGGAGCAGATTGTAATCGAAGGTCATAATAGTAACTTAACATATCCATAAGGGTAGACTGGCCATTTAGCGAAAAAATGACTGATGACATCATCACTTAACGACTTAAACCTAACGGAATGGGTTTTTTAGATATAATTTTGAGAAAGTGAGGGTCTACTAGACATTATTTTCATTTTTGGGGGTCACTCCAAGTTATTTTCAATTTTAGGGGTGGTACTGGATAATTTCCCAAAAAAAAAGAAAAAAATCCCAGCAAGGGAGTAAACCATAAAACTTGAGTCAACTCAAATCACATACACGTTCAAGGTGTAGCTTCATTCCATACCAAATCATAAGAACCAAATAAAGCAATTCACCAACACAAAGCAACCGGAAGAATCACACATAGCATTTCAGACCAAAGAAAAAGCAAAAAAACCCCAAGCTGGCAGCATGTAAGCAAGTCTATGGAAGAAAGGGTCGTGCTCCAACAACTTACACCTTCAACAACAATGTAGACTAGGATAGGGGTCTAACCAAGTCTCAATCTGCAGGACTTTCAAACCAAAGAACACCCAAACCATCTCCAACATATGAACAATAGAATACTAACAAAACTGAAATAACTAATCAGATATCAGTCCTATCGATGTCAAAATTCCAACAATTCAGTAGCTGATGATAACCAGAAAATTCAGGGACAGAATGATGGGTAAACAATAACCAAAGTAAGGCTCAAACTCAGAACAAACAACCCCAACAATCTGGACAGATCTGAGCAGAAACCAATTGGCCAGAATAGGAGAATTCTCAGATCTCCCAAATCCCTGGTCTGATCAAGCTGTGACTAGGATCGAGTCCTCTTCTAGAGGACCCCAACACTTGATCAAAAATCCATGGCCATCGGATGGCTGTAACTCTCAGAACAGAGAAGGGCGACAGGGAGAAAACTGAGATTACAAACCCAGAAATTGAGAAACCAGTTAGATCTCTTCCTGAATCGATGGACCTTGTAAATAGCTTGAGAAGAAGAATAAATAAACTTGAAAGGACCTCCTGGACTTCCAGCTGCAAGGAGTCAATTAGATCAAACACCAATCCCACACTTTGATCAAACACAAAGCCACCCACAAGGAGAAAAACGCAGAAGCATTCTTTTTTCATTCATAAAAATCGTGGCTCTACTAATGAGAACTCTCTTTTATTTATAATAACGATGGGGGTTACATAAAATGAAACTAACTTTAGTTTCCAAAAACTGGAATAAGAAACTAAAAATTAAAAACTCACTTAGTTACTAAAACTGAAAATAGAAACTTACAAAATAGAAAGTCTTTTAGTTACTAAAACTAGAAATATAAGCTAGGAAATAAGAAGTACTGAAATTAGAAACTAATTAGGTACTGAAATTAGAAGCTAAATAACCCCATCTAAAAAGGAAACTAATGAAAAGGGAACAAATCAGAGAATCCCGTATGCATCCTTAGAGCCCCTCTTTTAGACCCTTAAAAGTGGCCCAATACACTCCAAACCACATGGACTGAAGGCCCAACACATATACAACCCAACCCTAGGCTTATTCCTAATAAAACAAGCCTAGTTTGGTAATTAATCTGCATCACCATGGGGGATTGAAAGGGGGTCTGGGCGATTATATCAGCCCAGCCCCAACTCCAATACATGACGGTTGAAGAAGAAAGAAGTGTTTGACTCCAAGCTGGCAGTAACCTAGAAAAATCTGCCCCTTCTTGATTTGAGCTTTAATCGATCTTCACAGTCCCCCAATCTCCTTCCATTGAGTCTTCTACTTGATGATGGAACTCCATTAGATCTTCTACTTGTATGATTGTATCTTCTTGCATGGTAGAGCCTTTATTGGACCCTTTGCTTTTCTAGGGTTCCAAGAGAGGCAGAAAGAATGAGCGAGGGCTGTTGGTCGATTCTCAAACCAACTTGGCTCTGATACCAAGTTGGAAGTAAGCAAGGATCAAGGTATTAGAGAAGAGAAGAGAGGTAAGAGGAAGAGAGAAGAAGATGAGTTAGGACAAGAGATGTGTGCAATTGTATGAGAGAGAGAGAGAGAGAGAGAGAGAGAGAGAGAGAGAGAGAGAGAGAGAGAGAGAGAGCTCTACCCACCTATATTGATTCACTAACATGATAAGAGAAATTACACACACCTCTCTTGGGAGATAAAAGGGAAAAAAAGAAGGAAAAATACAATATATGACAAGAAAATAGGTGGGGCTTTTAGAATTTAGAAATGCCAAAGGGGATATCTTCTTTGTGTCGTCAGGTCCTATTGACATTTCATATTCTGCTGCAGCTGAACATAAGGCGGAAATTCAAGGTTGGGGCTAGTAATCACCAGTGGGTGGTTGAACACTATTATAGAAGGGAATTCAAGAGTCAAGACCATGGCACTAAAAAAAGGTAAATTTACAGTGCCACCCCCTAGAGAATGCCACTATTAATGAATCCCCCTTACATAACTAACAAATACTCTCGGACCCCTTACCGTCAGTTTCTATTAAGTGAGGATTTGAATTGATGTTTTTACCCTTTTGACTAAAGCACGTAAACCCAATCCCATTTTACCCTAACCCCTCACACCCCTCACCTCTACCATGGAAAACAAAGGACCTGAAGGGCGTCTCCATCCCTATAAGTCCCGCCGAGGTCGATCCGAATTGTGTAGAATCTCAATATCTCCTATAGTGTAATCAAGCTAGCTGGTGGCCGGGTGGGGTTCCTCCATCCTTCCTGGTAGTATAAATGCGAGAAACCTTTGTTACAACTGGAAACCAGAGCCAAACAAAAGTACTAGTAGTAGTACACCATGAGTGAGTGAGACAAAGAATGGACAAAGAGAAGAAGAAGAAAAGAGAGAGAGAGAGATGCGTGGTGAAAAGAGCAGCAGGCATGGGCAAGGAAGGGAGATGGCCCACCGGTACTAACGGAAACAGAAATTCTCTTAGAAAGGGGTCGCTTCACCAATCACGATAAAGTGGAGCGCTTAGGATTAGGGTTAGTTTCTAACTATGCAATAATAAGTCGAGAGATTCATTAGAGCAGGGAGAGCTTCGTTGCCTCTCTCCTCCAACTGATGAATGCGCTCTCTCGACAGTAGGAGTTGTATTGGTACAAGCTGGATTCCCCTTTCAACGTATTCAAGTCTGGTAGGGGAGGAGGTCTGGCGATGATGGAGAAGATATGTGGGACAAAGCAGTGAACATGAGAAGGGTATGACACAACGACGAAGACAAAGACCAATGGGTTGCTGAACCTAACATTGACTGGAAGGCCTCTGTTTTTATTGCCAGTTTCTTTAAGTCTCGTGTCGCCAACTCCGACATTCAAACTATTTCGCCTAGTGAATTGGTCAATGACACACACCCTTAATTATTTAGATTTCATTTTCATTAGAGAAATGATTGCTTTTGTATTATATTTATGTACCTAGTGGTAGATATCTATTTGGTAGTCTGTGAATACCTGGGGAGGACTGTGTTATAGTAAAGAACTGTATGTAATTCCTTCCTTCAATGAAATCTTTTGAAGCCTGTATACATTCTTTCTCATATCCTTTATAAAAAGAGCAAGGTTTGAAAAGTCATTTCGTTTCGGTATTTTGGTGGTTTGAAACCACCGATGTCGAAAACTCGGCGAGGTGTGAATTTTTTTTTTTTTATTTGATTGCCTGTTTCGGTGGTCAAACAACTATATTATGACCTGAAACTTGGTGGAGAGCTTGTTTTAAGGTTAATAAACATGCTTAGAACTTTAATTTGCAAAAATATTAGAACATGACAGTGTTTTAGAGTTGCACCCTTGTTTGGCAGTAATCGTCAAACTGTTCTGGAGATTTTATGAAATATTGTTAGAATAAGATATAATATGATAGTAAAACCCGTAAATTATGCATCCAAGCCATGATCAAAACATACCTCAACATTAATTAACCAACATTTATTGTACTAGAGTAATATACTATGCAACTCCCTAACTCCCAAGTCTCAACTAAAGTCATCCACTAAACGACTTACTCTTAAATCTCAAAGTCCCAAATGGCAATATCCCAAGTCCCAAACATATTAGTTATACAACACTAATCATAATGACTATTTACTGAAATGAACTATGACGGCCTGGATGGATTCACGCCCAGTACGATGGAGTTTATGTGCATTTTCCTCTGCCTGCACCACAAATGCATGTCACGTCATATTCTGAGAGAAGAATCGAACGTAGTCCTCACAACTGCCAAAAAAACTGAGTCATCTACATACTAAAGGTAACCTATCCAAGAGTATGTATCACCTATAGTATGAAGAAGAATCAGCCATTGAGCTACTGTTAACTAATCCTTCCAGTAACATGTACGGCTAGGCTGGGTAGGAGAATAAGCTGTCCACAAAGCCACCACCATGTGACTGGGTCTGGAAGCCATAGTCAATACTAGGAATGGATGAACCAAATGTATGCCCTATCCCAGTGAATTGACCATTAGGTCCATAATACTCTGACCAGGTGCTCTCTCCAGTAAATGATGGAGCACGCCAATGCCCACGCCCTCTACTGTCACTGTGAGGATAACTATCCCCTTTACTCAAACTCATTCTGCCAATAGAAGTGGATAGACTAGCAACGTCCATACAATCTCACTGCCCATCTCCACCGAATCGACGATGAGGCACTCTAGTGTAGCCTGAACTCCTCCCCGCACCTGATTAACGTACGTCGTGATCAGCATCTTGTGTGGCATACTTAAACTGACTCTCCCCAGTCAATTGCACCGGCTCACCCTATTCATACTGCTCTCGAACTCCTTCAAATCTATCACCACCCCCACCCCCACCCCCACCCCCATCACCATCACCATCACCATCATCACCACCCTCATCACCACCTGGTGCTCGATGTTGCGTTTGAGTCTGAGTCTGGGTACGACCACTCGCGGAAGTGGACCAATCATCGTCTCCATCTGAATCATCCCTACCAGGTGCAGGCTCGAATGGTCGGAGGGTCTGTGAATGTATCCTTCCCTCCATAACCATATACTCATCCACATTGACAGCCATCTCTTGCACTATATATGGGTCCGGCCTACCTCCCGGCTGATCCATTAACGGCTCACCTCTATCCCTCACCCAGTCTACTAGAGGATCCTCTTCATCTGAGTCAATTTGGACAATATCAGCAAACTTGATCTAGCCCCTATCATTCTCCATACCTATGCGTATATGTTGTATCCTCAGTCTCATATTGTAGTGCACATACACCAAGTCAGCGAGACGTTCTGAACCTAATTGATTCCACCTTTTCGAGTGGATGAGTGAAAATGTACTCTAATTTCTCTCACCACCAGATCCAGAACATGTTTGTGAGAGTACTTTGATGGAAATCTTCCTCAATATCGGTGCCGAACCCCCTTACAACACCATGGTTTGAAATATCGGTGATACCTCAAAAATTCTGGAGTTTTTTTTTAACGAGTTGAAATGACCTACGAAATACAAAAAGGAACATATTTCGATCGAAATTTTGGTATCTCGCCAAAATTGTGTACCATTTTGGCAAGATACCGACACGTTACATAAGTGTGCTATAAATACTGAATCTCGTTAGGGGCAGTCGAAATTTTGACTCCAACTCGACTACCTTGGAAAAATTTCGATTCCTTGCTTTAACTCACAAAATCAGTCAATTGTCAACTAATTTGCCACATCATCACATCTACTGCATTGAAGATCACCCCAAGTTGAAAATCTACACATTTTAAGCTTTGGAAATGTAAGCCACTATCATTAAAACCATTTTTTTTATGAAATAGTAACATAAATAATGTTGGTTAGGGCTAGATTTTTATACGTTAGACCCTAGAGGCCGATCCATGACCTCACGGATTTGAAGTTTTTTTTTTTGTTTGAAAATTTAATTTTCCATCAACATAAAATGTATTTTTTTTATAGTTAATAAAGCTTTTATGGAACTCAATTATATATATTTTTTACTCACCATTGGCTAATCTATGACTCTATTAGATCGAATTTTTTCCAGCCGATAAATATTTATTTTAATTTTCAAAAAATAAGATAAATAGATTAATAACTAAAAAATTTTAAAATAGAGAAAAATATTCTTTTTTATTTTAAAATAAAGGAAAAATATGAGATTAATTTTAAAGTGTACATAATGCTTGTTATGTTATACCATATTTGATTTTATTGTATTATGTCATTAAAACATTTTCTAAAATTGATTAAAAATTAATTTTATGTAAGAAAAAAATATAAGTAGCTACCATATACTTGTAAGTTAATAATGACATTCTTTTTTTTATGCATCAGCATTAGGGTGATATATAATGGCAAACAAAGGAGGCAACCTAGAAGAGAAGAGGGAGAGGTGGGAGACATGATAGGAGTCGTGATAGTGCAGAGATTGCATGGAAATACAGAGTGCCGATTGATAGTGAGAAGAAGAAAACAGAGCGCCACTATTGTCACAAGAAGTTTGTGGGTGGTGGGGCCACAAGACTTAAGCAACATTTGGTTAGAAATTGCTCAGATGTGACTACATGCACTTAAGAGCCTAATCATATTGCTAAGGCAATAGCTAAAGACATAAAGGGAGGGAATAAGAGGAAAGCGGCGAGGATGAGAATTTGAGGAGGCACTACATGCTCCCATAATCCCATACACGTTATGATGATGACAGTGATGACCCTATATATATGCTTGATGACATACAGACTGAGGAAGAGGCTTGAAATTGGTGGCGGGGCCAAGCGTTGAGCTGATTAAGTCTTCGTGAGGAGGAAAGATGTAGAAAGCTAGAGGAGGAGCTAGTCCACCTAGGTCAGGAGGTAGTGGAACTTCAAAGCCTCCATTGCCATTTAGGAGAATAAAGAGTACAAGGGCTACCCCACCTCCACCTCCAGTGGTACCACCTCGTGTGGATCCCATTCTATAACAGGATCCCCGTACGTATAGGAAAAAGGGCAGTAAGCAACGTAAGATAAAGAGCATGTAGACTAATATGAAGGCTTATGTTTAGGAGGTTGCATTTAAGTAGATGTTATTTCATAGCATCCCAGCAAATGCCACTACAAGTCTCTTTTACTAGCTGATGTTTGATGTTGTTGCTAAGGCCGGACAGGGTTAAAGGGGCCCATTGCATACGAGGTGATGAATGTGTATTTGCCACAAGAGAAGAGAGAGTTGAAAGCATACATAGATGAATTAAAGGTTTTATGGAAGAGCTATGGGGTCACGATAATGTGTGATGGTTGGACAGGGCCCATAAGAAACTCCATCCATAGTTGTCACGGTGCCAAGGCAAACCAAGGCGGTGGAGGGTTGTCTAAGCACTTAGGCGAGAAGGCGCCCGCCTTAAGGCGAACTAGGCGAACAAGTATTATTTTTTATTTTTCCTATTTTCTAACATTATTTAGTAAGTTATATATACCTTGTATCATAAAAAATCAAGATTAAGCCACATCAAGTCATTAAAAATCACCATTTAGCCACATCAAATCATAAAAAATTAACATTAAGTCATATTAAGTTATAAAAAATCAACATTTAGAGAAATGCTCTTATTCTATAATAAGTTTGATTGGTCAAATGATTTTATTTTTACATGAGACTTTTTGTATTAATTATAATATAAAACCAGCTTTCTAACAAGTCTAAGATTACTTAAATCTGAGTTGCAATGACAAAGTTATGTTTCAGTCAAACTTATTTTTAAGTGCGCGAATACTGTTAAAATCGCCTGAATGAAAATAATTTTATGAATATCAAAACAAAATATTTTTTTACCGGACTTTTGGTTTTTAGCAATGTTTTAACATGATAGAATTTATAAAATTTTCATAATTGAGAAAAACCCTAACATTTAAAAGTTGAAAATCGTCCCTATAACCAAAATCCAGTTTTTGTTCTTGGACTGGGGGGTTGACTTTTTATCCTTTTGGAATTTGATTTTTAAACTATTTTTATTGGATTCAAATAGGGGGTATTTGCTTATTTATGAATATAAAAACATTTACTTGAATGATATTTGGCATAAATAAGTGCTGAAACACAAGACAACATGCAGTGCAACAAGGCGGCTGTCGCCTAGGCCTCAGGCAAACCGCCTAGGCGTCGCCTTGACAACTATGACTCCATCATCAACTTTATGGTTTATTGTGATGGTAGAACAATTTCTCTAAAATCTGTTGATGCATCCAAGGAAACAAAGGATGCAAAATACATCTACAAGATTTTGAAAGAGGTTATGTGCAAAAAGTTGGGATAGAGAACGTTGTTCAAATTGTGACAGCCAACGGAAGCAACTATAAGAAGGTCGGTCAGAAAATAATGAATAATAGATTCCAACTCTTTTAGACTCCTTGTGCAGCACACTGCATTAATCTGGTGTCGAAGGACATGGGTAAACTCAAAATTGTGAAGACTATGGTTGATAGGGCAAGGCAATTGAGCTTAACAATGCAGTGTGTTGCAAAAGGAGTCCAAAAGAGTTGGAATCTGTGTTAGAGATATTAGTCATGTTTTCCTAAGGGTAGTTTAGTAATTTGTCCCTATATGTTTTATTTTTATTTTCCTTTCCCTCCTTAGCGAGGTATATGTAATTTCCCTCCTTAGGGAGGTATGTGTAATATCTTGTAAATATGTTAGTGAAGTAATATATTGGTGTTAGTGAGACTTTACTCACAACACACACTCTACCATTCTTCTTCTTCATCTTCTTCCTCTCCAACCGATTCTTCCTCTTCTCTCTCTTTCTCTCCTCTCTTAGTCTATCACAAACCTTACATTCTAACTTGGTATCAGAGTCTACACCTTTTTTTGCCCCTTCTCAGCATCCTTTTCAGGGGCAGCATAACAGAGGTGAAAAAGCTACTAATGAGATCCCTTTTCTTTCCCCATTGCCTATCTCTCCTTTTATGCTTGACATTGAAAAACACAAAGAGGTGGATATCATTGATGTTGGTGATCATTCAAGAGGTGGTTCAGGTTCAGGAAATGAAAAGGAGACCATTGTGAACACAAGGAGGAACAAGAAGACCTGCCAAGAGTCCTCTTTGAATCCAACTCCTAAGATCCACCCTCTTCAGTCAGGTAATATCCTTCCTTCCCCCATCAGAGTTAAATCTTCCTATTGCTATTAGGAAGGGAAAGAGAGCTTGTACTAATCCTATAGAACAGTTTGTTTCCTATGACTCTCTCTCCTACATCTGTTGCATTTACCATTGCTCTCTCATTTGCTTTTACTCCCAAGAATGTTTCTGAAGTTATGTCTGACCCTAAGTGGAAGCAAGCCATGACTGAGGAAATGATGGCCCCTGAAAAAAATTATACCTGGAAATTAGTTGACCTTTTAAGGGGGAGAACTCCAGTTGGATGCAAGTGGGTCTACACAATCAAGTACCGGTCAGATGGTACTATTGAGAGGTACAAAGCATGGTTGGTGACGAAAGGATATAGCCAAGTGTATGGGATTGACTATCAGGAGACATTTGCTCCTGTGGTTAAGCATAATACTATAAGGGTCCTTTTATTTCTGGCAGCAAATAGGGATTGGCCATTGTACTAATTAGATATGAAGAATGCCTTTTTACATGGTAACTTAGAGGAGGTGTATATGCAAACTCCTCATGGCTTTAAGTTCACTTTTGTTGCTAGAAAGGTGTGTCTTCTCAAGAAGGCCCTATATGGTCTTAAACAGTCTCCAAAGGCCTGGTTTGAAAGGTTCCGACTGGCTATCCTGAAGAATGGTTATTCCCAAAGTCAGGCTGACCACACTATGTTTACTAAGCGTGGTAATGGCACCATCACAGTCTTAATTTTCTATGTGGATGACATTATGGTAACTGGCGATGACAGGTCTAAGATAGCCAATCTGAAGAACTACTTAGCCCAACAGTTTGAGATTAAGGATCTCGGATCCTTAAAATATTTCCTGGGGATTGAAGTTTTTAAATCTAAGAAGGGCATAAATATATGCTAAAGGAAGTTTATTCTAGACCTATTGAAAGAGACAGGAATGTTAGGCTGCACGCCTGCAAGTTCTCTTATTGAGTAGAATCATAAGCTGGGAGAAGATATTGGCCCTTCTCTTGTTGATGCAGGGAAATATCAAAAACTAGTCGAGAAGCTTATTTATTTATCCTTGAGTCGTCCAGACATTACTTATGCAGTAGAAGTGGTGAGTCAGTTTATGCATGCTCCCACGAGTGGGCACTTGGATGCGGTTTACTACATTCTCTGGTACTTGAAGTCCTTTCCAAGAAAATGACTACTTAGAGCCATGGCTCATGGAGTGTGTGAGCTTCTCTAGTTGAGAAGGCTGATCCAAGAGTTGGGATTTGATACTGAAGCACCTATGAGGTTTTATTGTGACAACAAGGCTGCCATAAGTATAGCCCACAATCCTGTGCAGCGTGACAGGACAAAGCATATAGAGGTGGACAGATACTTTATTAAAGAGAAGATTGACACTGGTTACATATATGCATACCTTTTGTGAGGACTGGAGATTAGCTGGCTGATATCTTCACAAAGGGTCTTCTTCATCATCAGTTCAGTTCTCTGCTATCCAAGCTGGGAATGTATAATATTTATTCTCCAGCTTGAGGGGGAGTGTTAGAGAGATTAGTTATGTTTCCCTAAGGGTAATTTAGTAATTTGTCCCTATATGTTTTATTTTTATTTTCCTTTCCCTTCTTAGGGAGGTATGTGTAATGTCTTGTAAATATGTTAGTGAAGTAATATATTGGTGTTAGTGAGACTTTACTCACAATACACATTCTACCATTCTTCTTCTTCCTCTTCTTTCACTTTCTCTCCTTCTCTCTTAGTCAATCACAAACCTTACATTCTAACTATCTGCTATTATTCATCATTTTCTGACCGGCCTTCTTGTAGTTGCTTCCGTTGCCCTTCACAATTTGAACAACGTTCTCTATCCCAACTTCTTACACAGCCTCCTTCAAAATCTTGTAGATGTATTTTGCATCCTTTGTTTCCTTTGGATGCATCAACAGATTTTAGAGAAATTTTTCTACCATCAAAATAAACTATAAAGTTGATGATGGACTTTCTCATAGGCCTTGTCCTACCATCACACATTATGGTGACCCCATAGCTCTTCCATAAAACCTTTAATTCATCTATGTATACTTTCAACTCTCTCATCTCTTATGGAAAATACACATTCATCACCTTAAATGCAATGGGCCCCTTTAACCCTGGTTCGGCCTTAGCAGCAGCATCAAGCATCGGCTAGTAAAAGGGACCTGTAGTGGCATTTGCTGGTTCAGATACAGACTCCCAAACATAAGCCTTCATATTAGTCCACATCCCATTTATCTTACGCTGCTTGCTGCCCTTTTTCTTGTACCTACGGGGATTCTGTTATAGAACGGGATTCACACGAGGTGGTACCACTGGAGGTGGACGTGGAGGTGGAGGTGGGGCAGCCCTTGTACTCTGTATTCTCCTAAATGGAAAAGGAAGCTTTGAAGATCCACTACCTCTTGATCTAGGTGGACCAGCTCCTCCTCTAGCCTATCTACGTCTTTCCTCCTTATGAAGACTTAATCGACTCAACCCTTGGCCCCGCCACCAATTTCAAGCCTCTTCCTCAGTCTGTATGTCATCAGGCACATATATAGGGTCATCACTATCATTGTCATAACGTTGCATGGGAGCATTTAGTGCCTCCTCAAATTCTCACCCTCGCCTTTTCCTTCGTCACTTTCCTCTTATTCCCTCCCTTCATGTCTTCAGTTATGGTGTTACTAATATGATCGGGCACTTCAGTGCATGTAGCCACATTTAAGCAATTTCCAACCAAATGTTGCTTAAGTCTTGTGGCCCCACCACCCATAAACTTCTTGTGACAATAGTTGCACTCTGTTTTCCTCTTATCACCATCAATCGGCAATCCGTGTTTCCATGCAAATCTCTCCACTATCTCGACTCCTATCACATCTCCCACCTCCTCTTCCTCTTCTCCCTTCTCCCTTCTTCGTCGCCTCCTCTGTCAACCATTATATATCACCCTAATGCTGATGCATAGAAAAAAAAATGTCATTATTAACTTACAACTTACAAGTATATGGTAGCTACTATAAAACAAAATCAAATATGGTATAACATAACAAGCATAATGTACGCTTCAAAACAATTTAAAATTAATCTCATATTCTTCCTTTATTTTTAAATCAAAACAAAATATTTTTCTCTATTTTTTATTTATTTTTAATTATTAATCTATTTATCCTTTTTTTTTAAATAAAAAAAATATTTACCCACTGAAAAAATAAATTGATTCAATAGAGTCGTAGATCAGCCAATGGTGAGTAACATATATATAATAATTCCATCAAAGCTATATGAACAAAAAAAAATTACATTTTATGTTGATCGAAAATGAACTTTTTAAACCAAATATATATATATTTATGAACCAAAAAATTTTTTTTTTTTTGACTCTATGAGGTCATAGATCGGCCTCTAGTGTCTAAAATATAAAGATCTAGCCCTAACCAACATGTATTTATGTTACTATTTAAAAAAAAATGGTTTTGGGGAAAGTGGTTTACTTTTCCAAAACTTGAAATGCGTATTTTCAACTTGGAGTGATCTTCATTGTAATAGATGTGATGGTGTAACAAATTAATTGACAATGGACTGATTTTGTGAGTTAAAGCAAGGAGGCGAAATTTCGCCGAGACAGTCGAGTTGGATTCGAAACTTGACTCCCCCTCATGAGATTGAGTATTTATAACACATCCATGTAACATTTCGGTATCTCTCCAAAATGGTACGCGAAATTTTGGCGAGATACCAAAATATGTTGTTCCTTTTTGTATTTCGCAAGTCATTTTGACTCGTTAAAAAAAAAATCCAAAATTTCCGAGATATCGCCGAGATTTCAAACCATGAAAGAGAGTAAATCTTCAAGCTGTTGTTTCTCAACTTCAAAGAAATTGTAGAAAATTTGAACACAAGCACTGCTATCCAAGAGTTGCTGAGAATGAAGATATACCTCTCTCGATTTGGGGAAGAAGCATAAACCTATTTCTCTCAACGCCGGTTTTGTAGCCAGAATTGTTAAGGGAAGGGTTGACAAATCGTTCTTTACCGCTGCTGCTCTTCACTGTTTGGAGATGAAGACGATGGAGGGTATGTAATGGGGGTTTGGGGGTTAAGAGAAGGGTATATCGGGTAGTTCAGATTTTATGAGGGTATTTTGGTATTAAAAAAAGAACAGCTGGTATCAGCACTTAAGGTACATTCCCTAATAGAGACTGACGGTAAAGGGTCCGAGTGTAATTGTCAGTTTGGTGTTTTGTTAATATTGGCATTCTCTAGGGGGTGGCACTGTAAATTTCCCTAAAAAAAGAAGGGCATAACCAGTGCACAAGGTTCTTGCATGTGCGAGGTCCCGCGGGGAGGGGGGCGAGAACTACATAGCCTTACCCCGAGAATGTCGAGAGGCTGTTTTGACCTCTTGACCACCAGGTCACAATGTTCGTACCTTACCTTACTCTGGCACTATTTACGCTTAATTAGGGAAGCCAGCCACCTGTGCTCTCAAGGGAACTTCCAGTCCTCTTTGAGATAAAGTCTGCTAATTCCCTGCAAGATGAGTTCACTAGGGGTGGGGTTAATAGGGAAGCAATATATGTGGGTCCTTATCCCATTGAGTAGTCCCCCTTTGAAGTTGAATGGGGGTTCCCCTTCCTCTATCGTCGTTGTTGTACACTATCTATATATCCTTTTCTACTTATATGGCAATAAAATTATTGTTATCCATCTAACAAAAATTCCTCTTGTTAGTCGAAAGAGAGTTTTGGCATAACTTGGTACAATAATAAGTCTCAATTTTAGCACCAGAAGCACCTATTTCCAGAAAAGCTAATGCATCCTTCATGATTATTGCACACAAATGTATTTTCTTCCAGTATAAAGTTGAGATTTGATTGTGATGTTTTATGCCCATTTGGATTCTGTAATGACTACTTTATCATAAAGCTGTAAGGATGCGTTCCTGTCATAATTTATAATGACGATGAAAGTAAATCTAAGTCCAAAATAAAAAGGGGTACATGCAAAGCAATTGAAAAGGAAAATGAAAAAAAAAATATATATATATATATAGAGCGAGAGAGAGAGAGAAAGAATGTTTTCTGTGGGGCAGTGTGGCCCCTGTGCGTGCCGGGGGGCCAATGAGGGCACGCAAGTGCATCTGCCAGAGTGGGATTTGAGCATTAATGGGGGGAGCGCAGCATCATTTCGCATTACACTCCCCCACAGAAAACGTACGTTCTCCCATTATATATATGTATGCATATATAATATAAATTATGAAATTACATCTGTATAAGATGAGAAATTATTACTATTATTATTTTGGGTGCAAAAAGCTGTTGATTGAAGATGGCACCCAAGAAAGTTACCTGAAACAGCCTTCACTCATATTAAGGTGCCACTATCAGCTCAATAATTGAAGTTATTAGAGAACATTTGAAAACATTTTCCCCAAGTGAACCTGAGATATACAGTATTGTAACAATCTAAGAATCAGAGACCTGCAATAATGCAATTCTAAAAATATTAGCCTGAAAACCCCTCTCTGCTTGAAATGTAAGAATTGCTCATTTCATTCTGGATCTGACCTGAATAAAGAAAAAGTCATCTGTACAATTCACTCCTGTCCTCCAAAGGAATCGACCTTTGAAGACCACTCAACACACAATGGACATGGGGGATCCCGTTTGTCAGCCTCAGATGTTCTCTGCTCCAAGCAGTCCGCATGATAAACGTGGCCACAAACTAAGACTGCAACAACAGCCAGATCACTAGACGACATTGTGTTTCCCAAAGCATAAGCTTTACGTCTTAACAGCTTCATACATATGCCACACACCATCTTAGCTGCATCAGGCGATGCTGCATCCCTTACCAAGGGACTGCACCTTATTCTGTCTGGTCCATGGAAAGGCCTTCTCTCTGGGGGAAGAAAGAAAGAAAAAGGAAAGATAACCTAAGAAAATGCGAGACAATTAATAAGTTCAGCTTAGATGAATATTTAGGTTACCTCCATGATATCCAGACTCTGAGCTGCATCGACTAGCTAACTTGAAAGAAAGTTTCTCATCACACAATGGAGAAGCACCCTTGCATAGTGAGCCTAATGTATCAGCATGGCTACCTGAGTTTCGCTGAGAGTAATGATTGCTATAGTTATGCCGTGAGCGTCTTAAGAACATTGCACGACTAAGATTGTAATGATGATGTGCATGTGAAGGGTGTGAATTTTGCAGCTTAACAGAACTATCTGTGGTGTCAATAACAGATGAAAGAGGATGTACTACAGCAGAATCAACTGAAGAAACACAAGGGGAAGATTTCTGCAGGCAGAAAATAGGTTAATTAGGGAAGAAATGTAAGGCTCGGCCCATTTTCAATTAATTTTAAGAGAAAAACAATGAAATCTGGGATGAGAAACTTAATATTACAATAAACAAGATTAATCAAGTAACTAACCACTTCTGATGACAAATCCATTCCAATGGAACATGGCATGATATCTGCAGTAACAAAAGAAACCAATCACCCTAGTATCATAATGAAGGCGTGTATACTTTTCACATCATGTTATTCACATTAAATATAAATAAGAAATGAATAGACAATTTTTTTAGTTCTATGCCTAAATTTAGGACAGAACTAAATAGTTCCACTTTTTTTTTATTCTGATTTTTCATCAGAAGTAACTGACCACTTCTGATGACAAATCCATTCCAATGGAACATGGCATGATAAGTTCTATGCCTAAATTTAGGACAGAACTAAATAGTTCCAACTCTTCCATTTCGGGGAAGGAAATCAGAAGGCTATCATGTCTGATCATGAAATACTTGATCGTGAAATATCGATTGCTTGTTGACCCTATGAATCACGTGAAAGTAGGATAATCCAAAATTCGGGAGACAAAGGGTTTCAAAAAAATTCTTGGTAGAAAAAAAAATGTGAGTGATTAATTTCTATTCTTCCCAGGAGTTCCGAGGAACTCTGTTTAAATCATGCCAGTGGATTCCATACGGACCATACCTAATCTATACAACAGCTCAGTCTAATCCTAACTAAATGGGGTCGACTACATGGATCCTTGCCCTCGATCAGCTCTATTCGAGGTCATACTTGATACAAGGCCTATGCTATGCATGTCTTCTCTCACCATTTCTCCTAGGGTCATTTTAGGTCTACCCCTGGATTTTCAGTTCCTTCAATCTAAATCAAATTACTCCTTTGTATTGAAACAGTGAAAGGCCTCTATTGAACATGACCATGCCACCTTAAAGCTTAACCTGTATCGGTGCTACTCCCATATTAGCTCTAATTTGATCATCCTTTACTTTATCTTTCCTATTTTGCCACATCCATCTCAACATCTTCATCTCTACTACACTGAGTTTATCTACATGATGCTTCTTAACTTCACAACATTTCGCACCAGACATCATAACCAGTCATATGAATATCCTATAAAATTTTCGTTTAAGTTTTAAAAGAATACATTCGACCACATAACACTCCAGAGTCCGGACAAACCTCTCCACTTCATCCATCCTTTTTTAATTCTCTATGAAACATCATCCTCTATATCACCTTTTTTATTTATGATTAATCCCAAATACAAAAAATAATCACTTTGTGGAATCTCCCTCTCTTCAATTTTCACCACCTCATTATCCATCCTATGTAACTAAATTCACACCCCATATACTCCGTCTTCATTCTAAACTCAACTCAACTCAGCCTTATCCTAACTAAATGGGGTCAGCTAAATGGATCCTATTTCTCCAATCAGCTCCGTTCAAAGCCATACAAGATTCCAATCCTTAGCCACACATGTCTTGTCCTCACTACTTCTCCTAAGGTTATTTTGGGCCTACTTCGAGTACATTTAGCACCTTCAATTTGAAATAAATCCCTTCTTCATACTGGACCATTCTTAGGCCTCCATTGCACATGTCCATGCCACCTCAGACAAGTTTCTCTCAACTTATCATGAATAGGGGCCACGCCCATGTTTACCCTAATTTGTTTGTTCTTCATTTTATCTTTCCTACTTTCACCACTCATCCACTGAAACATCCTCATTTCAGTCACATTAAGTTTGTTGAAATTTTTATTTCTTTGCTGCCCAATATTCAGCCCTATATGTCATTGCTGGTCGTATAACTGTTTCATAAAGTTTTTTTTTTTTCAGTCTTAGAGGTATGCATCAATCACACAACACTCCGGATGAACCCCTCCATTTCAACTACTCTATTCTAATTATTTACATAATATCATCCTTTATTTCTCCTTCTTTATTCATAACTGAACCTAGGTATCTACAGTTATCACTTTGCGGTAACTCCCTATCATTAATTTTCACCACCCCACTCTCAGTCCTATTTTTACTAAAGTTAGACATTATATACTCTATTTTTGTTCTACTTTTTTTAAACACTAGATTACGTAGCCTTAATTGTTGTTTGAACTTCCTCAACCCACCACCAAGTCTCCCTAGATGAGTGTCGTATTCCTTTAGATTCACCTAGAACATATTTAACTATATTTCAAATATAAGCAACCATCTCGATCAACATTACATTAGGGTCATCTAAATCCCACCTTCCATGTGAAACTAATTTAACAATAAATGTCTTTATGTTTTCACCCTTTAAGTTCTACCATCTTATCCTAGGGCAAAGAATCTCATGACTCTTACAATTCGGCATTTTAAAACACATTTAAGGTCATTTATCTATGTTGCATGGTTAAGCTGTCCCCTGCCATAATCTTACAATATTTACATGATAACCTACGCTCGTCCAATTAGAAAGAAGCCTAATTGGATATTATGTACTCCACTTTTGAAAGTTATTAAATGTTGTATTTACTACCAATAAATTGTAAGCTACCGCAAAATCTGAAACTGAAATCTCTTCTTTTTCCATTTCCAAAACCAAATCCTCCATGAATTATTACATAGCCTCTATTATCCCTTCCAAAATGCCCATTTAGATCTCCTCCTATTATAATCTTTCATTTTTATTAACTCCTTGCGTTAGATCATCTATGTGCTCCCAAAATTGTTACATGGTACTTTCATCTAATCCCACTTGAGGTGTGTAAGCTCTAATTATATTCTCTCCTTTCCTAATATAAGTTTGATGGATATTATCTTGTCACTAATTCTTTTAACATCTACGACATCAATACATCATTATTTAAATCTTTATCTACTCTTATTTCCACACCATTTTTATTATTTGAATCCCCATTATATTAAAGTTTATAGTCATTTAAAGCCTTAGCTTCCACTTCGTCTCTTGTATAAAGCTATGTTAATTCTTCTTTTTTTCATTACATCTACCAATTCTAGACTCTTTCCCGTTAAAGTTCCTGAGTCCCAAGATGCTAATCTAATCCTCCGCTCTTGAGCTAGCTTCTTTACTCATCCATTGTGCAAAACCCCTTATCTACATGTCATTGCGTCTGGGTCATAGCACAGTGTATCGCTTCTGGGGAATGCCCTAACATAAGATTGATATGACATAATTCCTAATTATTATTCAATAAGACCCATGCACAAAAGGCAATTTAGCTAAATTTTTACGTGCTGGCTGCCCGGCTGCCTACCTGACACACCAGAACAATAAGAAAGTTGAACTATTTAAACACAAGAGACAATCCAACGCAATCATATGCAAACAACAAATAGAATGGAGCAACAAATAGCTAGAACTAACAAATAGATGGAACATTATATAGAACCAGCAAATATATGAACAGAACAGATATGAAACAGTAACAAAAGAACATGAAATAGATAAAATCATAAAAACGACAAATAAATGAACCAACCAATAGATAAAACATAAAATAGCAGCAAGAAAGCACAGAGGAGAACAAGGATCTCTCCCTTCTGCCAAAGAAGAATAAGGAATTCTTCTCTTCAAGGGAAATTTTTTTTCCCTTCACACTTCTATGGAAATCAAACAATGGTGGAAAGCAATAAAGTGATAAAATGGCTGGCAGGGCTGATCTTCACATGGAGATGATAGTACGGTAGATAAGAGGGATGGCGGAGCAACACAATGACAAGAAGTGATTTCGTTCCCTTCACCAGTTTGGAGAAACCCAGACCAGACGCAGCCTAATCGAACACTCAAAGGCTTTCGCTCTCTCACAAATGCAGAACTGATCCTTCCCAGCCCCAAAATCCCGATTCACAAATTCCACACTAAAATCAGCTTATCATTCATGAACTAGAGTTCGCATAGTTATGGATAACTTTGGTTAACACTCTTTCAAGCACAAACAGTACAAAGATAAAGCTTACACAAACAGACAAAGGTAAAGCTTACAAAGCACAAACAGTACAGAAATTAAATTTACAAAACATATTGAAATCCGAGATAAGATTCCTATCTTCAAAATTTGCTATTGTCAGATGAATTAGAGTCTAGCATGTTGTTATAGTAATTGTTCTCAAGGAATCCAAAGTAGTCTTCTCTGACTGATTCACGAGCAAGTCTTGGAGAATATCATTGAGGGCCTTCATTCCCAAGGAATTGTTGTATTTGTTGCTTGGTTAGAGGTTCATCAGAAAAATGCTGCAGGAGAAGTTGCAATATGGGGTTGCAACTGGTACTGTCCATCTTGAATTTGAACACTAAGGAAGTCTACTGTGTCAATCCCAATCTAGATCTTGCTGGGGGAGAGCATAATACCATACTAAAGGATGAGTGGGTAAAATCTCTCAAGCAATTGAAAATGAGATGGAAGAATGGAAGGCCTTCATGCACAACATGTGTTGTACCAATAATGTGGATTATAAGACTGTTCCCTCTTGTCTTATTAATTCTACTTAGACAGCATGGGCCCTCAAAGATATTCTTCACGACCCGCTTGTGAATCAATCAGAAGAAGAATACTTTGGATTCCTTGAGAACAGCTGCTATCCAACATGCCAGACTCTAATTCATCCAACAATAGCAAATTTTGAAGATAGGAATCTATCCCGGATTTCAATATGTTTTGTAAACATTATCTTTGTATTGTTTGTACTATTTGTATTGTTTGTGCTTTGTAAGCTTTATCTTTGCATTTTTTGTATGTTTGTTCTTTGTAAGCTTCATCTTTGTATTGTTTGTGCTTGAAAGAGTGTTAAGTCCGAAGTTATCCATAAATATGCGGACTCTAGTTCATGAATGATAAGTTGATTTCAGTGTGGAATTTGCGAGGTGGTTAATTAAAGCAGGCAACAGAATATCCAACAGTGGACACGGAAACCTCCAAAACCCAAAACTCCAAATCAGAACCACAGAAACCCGATCAACTTCTATGGCAAAGAACGCAGTCTCGATCTAGAGGTGTGATTATCTAAGACTTACGATTTGATGCTGGTCTTCTTCTTCAATCAACCATCACTCTACCAGGCATTAGAAAGGAATGATAACAAACTTGCAATTTGAGGCCGGTCTTCTTCTTCGCTCAACCACCGCTCTACAAAGTGATTGGAAAAATTCCTCCAAAGCCCAGACTCCGAATCAGGGCCTAAGAAGCCGATTAACTTAAAGGGCATAGAACACAGCCTCGAGCAAGAGGTATGATTCTGTCAATTTAATTTCTGACTGTGGGTCCCTGTTGTAACTATGGTTGCCAATAGGAAGTAAGTAGATAAAATAGTGTAAAAAGAAGGATTCAATGGGAAAAGATAAGGAATCAGACTTCGGACTTGCAATTTGAGGTTGTTCTGCTTCTTCGACCAAGCCCAGCTTTAATAGACCTAAATATTTCATCTTCGTTCTACTTGTCTTTAAGCCTTCTGATTTCAAGGTTCATCTCCATAACTCTAACTTAGCATTAATCCCTACTTTTGTCTCATCCGCCAAAACAATATCACATCAGCAAAAAGCATACACCAAGGAACCTCATCTTGATATGTCTCTGGTTAAATCATCCATGATAAGCGCAAGCAAATAAGTGCTTGACGTAACCTAATTGTAATTGGAAATCAACTACCTTGACCCCCCCACCACAGTGCTTACACTAGTTAACACACTATCATACATATCTTTAATTATGTCTACATTTGTACTTGAAACACTTCTCTTATCTAGTACTTGCCAGACTAACTCTCTAGGGATTCTTTCATAAGCTTTTCCTAGGTCAATAAAGACCATGCGCAAAAATACTTACAATGGCTTTGTCGTGGATCTTCTTGGCATAAAATCAAATTGGTTCTCGGAAATAGTAGTTCTTGTCTCAAGTAGGTTTCAATAACCCTCTCCTATAATTTATAGTATAAACTTATTAGTTTTATGCCTCTGCAGTTATTGCAGCTTTGACATCATCTTTATTTTTATAAATTGAAACCACAATGCTTCTCATCCATTCATTCGGAATTTTCCTTGTACTCATAATTTGTTAAATAGCTTGGTTAGCCAAGATAAACCATAGATTCCTAAGCTCTTCCACACTTCTATTCCACAAATTCCTAAACTAAATTGTGGCTCTTTCTCATGCAGTCCATACCTAATATATAAATGCTATAAATTCAAAGATCAATATTGTGAACCTCCAATAAGGCTCAGTGATGCAGATTTAAAGGTGTATTCAGGGAGAAATAAAGGCCAGAAACAGGCCCAAAATTAGGCTCAACCAAGGTTCACGGTATCGGGTTTCGACCTCTGGGGAGACCGAAATTTTGATGGAAACCTAGGAAATTTCGAGGATACCAGGGAATTTTTCCCGGTATGGTGGAAACTTAGGTTTCGACCCCCAAACAGTGTTTTTTTTGTCTGATTTTTTGCGTATAGCCTATTTTAAATATTTCTAACACATTCACATCATTAGTTTCATAAAAAAACACAAAGTCTTACTTGTGTGGTGAACCAAAGGTTCGATAATCATTACGCTGACTTGTTGACTTTAAATTGTAAAACTTTACTACATAGTCTACAATCTACATCAAAAAATAACACATAATCCAAATGATCCTAAATAAATAAAAATATTACATCATCAACAGTTATCTATCAACACTGAACAATAGTGACTCAATTACTCAACACTCGAAAGTAGTGACTCAATTCCAAGTAAAGTGTCTAGGCGGTTCCATCCAAGTAGTGACTCACTACCCTCAAGGCACACATGTTATCTTTTCTAACATTATTTAGTAAGCTATATATACCTTATATCATAAAAAATCAACATTAAGCCACATTAAGTCATTAAAATCAACATTTAGCCACATCAAATCATAAAAAATCAACATTTAGAGAAATGCTTTTGTTTTATAATAAGTTTGATTGGTCAAATGATTTTTATTTTTATATAAGACTTTTTGTATTAGGAATAACATAAAATCAGCTTTCCAACAAGTCTAAGATTACTTAAATCTGAGTTGTAATGACATAGTTATGCTTCGGTCAAACTTATTTTTAAGTGCACGAATGCTATTAAAATCGCCTGAATGAAAATAATTTTAGGGATATCAATACAAAAGAATATTTTACCAGACTTTTGGTTTTTAGCAATGTTTTAACATTATAGGATTTATAAAATTTTCATAATTGAGAAAAAACCCAGCATTTAAAAGTTGAATAGCGCCCCTATAACCAAAACCCAATTTTTCTTCTTGGACTGGGGAGTTGACTTTTTATCCTTTAGGAATTTGTTTTTTAAACTATTTTTATTGGATTCAAATAGGGGATATTTCCTTATTTATGAATAATATCTTAAGTAAATAAACATTTACTTAAATGATATTTTTATTTACTTAAATGATATTTGGCATAAATAAGTGCCAAAAAATGAAAATCTCCACTGTTTCTCCAAGTTTCCCACACTTGGGAGAAAAATTGCACAAGAGAAGGTTGAAATTTCCCATGTTTCGGTCAAAACATGGAATACTTGGTCGAAACCTATTGAAACTAGGTCGAAAATGGGAAACCTGGTCAAAACTTGTCGAAACTATGTCAAAATAGGTGATTTTTAAAATCCCCTATGGTTTCGTTTCGACCTGGGTCGATACTTGCGAAACATGCAAAATTTCGCATGTTTCACTCGAGTTCTCGAACCATGGGCTCAACAACTTGAGTATTTTAACCAGCCCACGATATGCCCCGTTATAAGTTTTAGTCAGGCCCATCACTACTTATCACTTAAGCACATTAAGAGCTTTTAAGTAGCCATCAGTCAGCCTTATGAATAGGATTTTGTGGGCCTATGTGACTATAGTTGTCACGGCGCCAAGGCGAACCAAGGTGGTGGAGGGTTGTCTAAGCGCTTAGGCGAGAAGGCGCCCCGCCTTAAGGCGAATAAGGCGAACAAGTGTTATTTTTTATTTTTCTATTTTCTAACATTATTTAGTAAGTTATATATACCTTGTATCATAAAAAATTAAGATTAAGCCACATCAAGTCATTAAAAATCAACATTTAACCACATCAAATCATTAAAAAATTAACATTAAGTCATATTAAGTTATAAAAAATCAACATTTAGAGAAATTCTCTTATTCTATAATAATTTTGACCAGTCAAATGATTTTATATTTACATGAGACTTTTTGTATTAGTTATAACATAAAACCAGCTTTCTAACAAGTCTAAGATTACTTCAATCTGAGTTGCAATGACAAAGTTATGCTCCGGTCAAACTTATTTTTAAGTGTGCGAATACTGTTAAAAACGTATGAATGAAAATATTTTTATTGATATCAAAGCAAAATATTATTTTACGTGACTTTTGATTTTTAGCAATGTTTTAACATGATAGAATTTATAAAATTTTCATAATTGAGAAAAACCCCAGCATTTAAAAGTTGAAAATCGCCCCTATAACCAAAATCCAGTTTTTGTTCTTGGATTGGGGAGTTAACTTTTTATCCTTTTGGTATTTGATTTTTAAACTATTTTTATTGGATTCAAATAGGGGGTATTTGCTTATTTATGAATAATATCTTAAGTAAATGAAATATACTTAAATGATATTTGGTATAAATAAGTGTCAAAACACAAGGCGACTGTCGCCTAGGCCCCAGGCAAACCACCTAGACGCCTAGTCGTCGCCTAGGCGACGCCTTGACAACTACGCATGTGACTGCCACATGGGTGTTGCTACAAGTTATTTAGCTTCTAATTCCCCAGCATGGCTCACTCCACATGCTCCACATGTGTCATCTAGCAAATCATATGTTGAAAGATAGCTTAGCTAAGTATTTGTTTCAATTTTATTTACTTTTTCTTTCTATATATCTTAGGATCTCATTCTAAAAGATCCAAATTAGATTGGCAGCCAAGTAACCCTTCCCCATGCATAAGGGTTGCCATTCTTGTAATAGGTTAATTGCTATTATAAATGAAAGAGGAGGTGCATGTTGCCCACAATTTTGGTTGAACAACATAATGCTCTTTTGTGAGTTTTTGCTGCTGTTTGTATCAGTTGCATTCCTATGGTTGGTTGGTGGTGAGGCTGACCTAGGGTTAGTGATGATACCAAGTCATATCCCCTCTACCCTTCTTCTATCGTCTCTATTTCTCTTTCTTATTTCTCCTACTGTGCAAACCTCTCTCCCTTCTATCGTGGCCATCAATAGGTAACTCCTATTTTCTCTTATGTCCTTCATTATATATGTCACGTCCCTATTGGATACTCACTGTTTTGCAGGCTATTCTCAGTTTTCTTCGTATGATTCCTGGTTCAGCCTATATGATATCAGTAACTTTGTCATATTATTTCTCTTATTCTAACCACTGGATAGGCTTCAATTTTTGGTATTATGATCCCTATCCTCTTCACGACATTCAACCATAATTTGGTTGACACGATTTAGTAATTCTGTTTTCTCTTAGTTTCTACTTTCTGGTCTTGTTTGTTTCTTCTAATCCAAACGTTAGCTAACCTTAGTCTATCCATTAGGCCCTCCATTTGATCCAAATTTCTGCCATAGATCATCAATATTGTCTCACTGTAATTCTGGTTTCCTTTTAGTTTTCTGGAGTTGTCTTTTCAGCCTAGAAAACCTCATAACTCAGAAACTGAGTGCTGAATCAGGAGTCCAAAATTGACCAACCCAAACATAACATGTAGATCACAACTTTCAGATAAGATCTCAACCCCAGGAATTAATAATAGTTAAGCATAACCAAATGGCCTTGCAAACCAAGCAATATCCACTGCCATGATCAAAAAGGTTAGTGAGTGAAGCAGCAGATGAAACCAATGAAGCAGTATATTATCTAAAAGTAATATTCAGTAGCTACAAGCTATGATGGTTCAGAATTAACTTGTTGGGAGAGAGCTGTTTTAACTTAAAACTCAATGGAACGATGAGAGCTCAAACTAGTGAGAATCAGCATCGACATGAGCAGGGAAAAACACGGTAATGCTGAACCCATGAGAGTAGAAAATGAGTATCAAAAGTGCTGCATAGTTGAAAGGAGAACTGATCTTAAAGAAGTACACAGCAGTATACATTTAATTGACATAATCAAGACATTGTCCAATCAAATTACAAGCAGGGTGAAATTGATCCCACCAAAAACCAACAAGTAATCACAGGAATGCACCAAACTTTCAGATCTACACATCTGTTGATCTTGCAAAATCAGATTTGTCATATTGCATTAGCCTCTTAAAAGGCATTTGAGGCTCAATCTTTGAGCTTTAAAGGACATTTAGGCTTAATCATTTAAGTTGTATGCCCTAAATGTGAGATGCATGATGACCATCACTCACTACATGAAAACTATGTCTTCTGCACTTGTGTGAACCAATGGATAAAACCGTCAGTCCTAGTAGCTTATGGTTCATCCTGACTTTAGAGATGTTTAACCCTCCAGGTTTGAAAAGTTGTTAAAGAACCTGAAGTTGAATCCTCCCAATTATCACAGATTTTAGAGGATTTCGGCAACTAAATCAAAAGACAAATCCCTAAATTCAGTCAAATGTTTCTCGCTGATGTTTTGAGGACGAGTAATTCACTTAAACTCAGTTATGATAGTCGTCTTTGGGAAGCTCCAAAATCTTTAATATTGTACCTTTGGTGTATCCCTTAATTCTTCAAAGATGTTTTTGATCTCACTATTAATTTGAGAAAGGTCAAGTCCATGGCATTAAGAAAGATATAATCTTTTCCATAAATACCCTTCATTATAGACTTGCTTAGACCTACTTGCAACATAATATATCAAGCTTTCCATTAAATGTGACAATTTTCAAAGAGATTGCGGAACTGAGCCATACAAAGATTGGATAAAGCTCAATCCGTTGACTTTTCTCTCTTTGAGGATGAGAAGTTTATAAACGACAAAAGTGTAAGGAGCAAAAATCAGTTGAATTCCCTTCTACGTTCCGTAGTTCTACTGATCACCGGCTTACCACATTCTTTACCATATGCTCCACCCAACTACTGGACTTAGTTTTCAATATGTACACATTGCATCTATGCATACTGTTGATGAATACATTAACGCTGCCCTTCCCTAACAGTTAGAGAAGCAGTAGCAAACATGGAATAAGAGCAGTGAGGTCAAGTGTTCAACTCTTGGGAAGTGTATCAGAAGAGTTCTCCTTACATTTCTTCTCCCTTGGTGCCGCACGAAGGAAATGCCGCGTGAGCTCCACATGCAAGGACCACTTCCCTAACAGTTCGAGGTTTTAGGTGAAACGGTAGCGAACACATATGATAATATCATTGAGTTCCCAATGTGAGTGGTTCCAACTTCTTCATTAGTCAACTTTATATGTTTTGAAATACATCATGAAAACATCAAAATCAACTCACAATAAGTTGATCCTTTATCTATACCTAGAGAAGATACACTACCCTATTTCTGTTACCAATTTAAACCCACATCTCCTACCTCTAGGAACCAAGTTATATACTCAAGAAATTAGAACCATCCAGGCCAATAAAGGAACAATCAAATAATTCTTTACCATACCTGACATTAATACATTTAGAGTTTAAGACTAAATTTGGAAGAAAATAAAAGGATCCCACGACCGATTAAACATTGATCACGATCATTAAAGGCACATCAAAAAGAGAGAAAATTGGTTGCTGCTTGAAGTGGTTTGTCCTCTATTTGCCCCCCTATTCCTCGATTTGTTTTAGATGATCTTTGTATGGATGCAAATTCCAGGGGCAGATTTCGTTTCTTGTAATTCCTAGTGGAGTAGTGGGTCGTCTCCCCTGCTGACGGCCATGACGAAGGTGGGGAGTGATCCCGGGGTTTCTTCCCCTCCTCTTTGTTTTTGTTTCTGGATTTCTTGCATTTCCAGCTTGGATGTTCTCTTTTTCTTCTCTTCTTTTAATATAAATCATCTTTTTAGCAAGAGAGAGAGAGAGAGAGAGAGAGAGAGAATTGAAACAGGCACAATACGCAGAACAGGAAAGTAACCCCAAATTAAAAAATCAAGATTCGGAATTTAAAAACAGACGGTGAATCTACATTGTGGAAGAAACCCCAGAAAATAGAAGAAGAGATAACCCCTAAAGCTCAAGCCATGAACTGCTAGATGATGCAGAGGAGACCCAATTTTGAGGAGGGGGAAGTAGAAAAAGACGTACCAGAAGGTAAAGAAGAAACGGCAGGTTTGTTGTGGTCAGTTCTTCGCTTCCTTCTCCCCATAATAATGTAAAGAAGAATAAACAATAATGAATGAAACTTCGGGACTTCCCTTTTTCTTTTTCTCTTTGAACTCAACGGCTAGAAAACCGCCATTTCAAAGGCTTCTGTTACTGTGGAGAAACTCTGAGTGGCCACCCAGTGTTAAAGCAGAGGAGAGCGGACCCCCTCTCCTTCTATGTACGGCCATTATAAAAGCACCCGAACAGCGAACAAAAGACGAAACCAATATCCCTTTTAACGGTGAGGCCACGCGAGCGAGCGGAGCATGCATTCATGCCGCCAAAGCATGTCCCAAACCGAAACTCAAACAGCGCCACGTCACCCAATTCCCCAATCATAGTTTCTCTGCAATCTAGACCGTTGGATTTAGTACGAGGTGGGACTAGTTTGTCCGTTTTTCCCTTCAACGGCCTGGGTGGTGCTGTGGAGTAACCCAGAGTCCCTCACTCCACCAGCGTAACGATTTGGGGAGAAAGCAACAAGACAGAATGGGATCATTGTTGAGCCGTAATCCTTAAAAAAAAGGGAAAAAAGGCTTCTTTACATACAACACAGATGCCCTTATGACCGGAGGGCATCCCCAGCTACCTGCCCCTTGGAGATATGAGAATTGAGATTTATAACATAAAACAAATAACAATAAAGCTTTATCCCAATTAAATGGGATGGATTACATTGATTCGTGGTAGATAAATTTATAAAATAAAAGTGAAGGGAAAAAAGGAAAAAAGAAAAGAAAAGGAAAAAAACAAAGCAACACTTCCAGAACATCTCACCTAAAAGAGATCGGCAACATAGATCTTTATCCTCAAAACAACTCTATTAGATGTCATTCTAAGATCTAAACTGAATTTCTACATGTTTTTCTTTTCCAAGTCTTCAATGATCTAAACCGATAATTGAAATTTATATTTTATATAAATAGAGCGAGAAAATATGAATTAAAGCGTAGAAGTTCTAGCGAGCGAACAAACGGACCAAGCCTGAAAGTCTGAAACGATGGCATGCTATGCTTCTCTGCGTTTTGCGCTTTCACTAGCTAAGAAGGAAAGATTTGAAAAGTAACTGGGCCCATGCCCGTGCAAAGGCCCAGCCCAGAGGCACTTAATATTTTTTTTTGGATACCGAGAAGCTGAGGAGAGTGCAAGTTGCATCAATTTGTTGTGATTATATCATCAAACCATGACAATGTAATGGTTACATGCCGCTGCTTCCTTCTTAAGTTGTTTAGAAACCATTCTACGTTTGTGTTTGGTACGTTTTTGTGGAATAGATTATGGATATCAAACATGTTTTAAATCAACTACACTCGGCAGTTGTTGGCATCCCAATATGTTGGATACAACACATAAATGCTCTTAACGGGAGGCCATCCTTAACTACACGTGCCCATTATAGAGATTGAACAGCAGATGTCATCAGACGGGGGAGATATGAGAATTGGGATTTATCTTTTCTATAGATTAGAATAAGGAAATATGAATTAAAGCGTTACAGTTCTAACAAGCGAATAAAGGGACTAAGCCTGAAAGAAGGACATGTTATGCTTCTCTCTTGTTTCGCTCTTTCACTAGCTAAGAAGGAAAGATTTGAAAAGTAAGTGGGCCCAGGCCCATACAGAGCCCAGCCTAGAGGCACTTAATTCTAGTTTCTGATATATACCGAGAAAGCTGTAGCGAGTGCGCGCAATTTGCATCAATTTGTATGTGATGGTTAGATGCGGCAGCTTCCTTCTTAAGTTGTTTAGAAACCATTTTAAGGTTGTGTTTGATATGTATTTTTGGAATAGATTATGGATATTGAACATGTTCTAAAAGGAGAAAATAGAGATTCAAAGTTGGATTAAGAGATTCCTAGTGTGAAACTGAGGGCTTTGTTCACAGGCCTTCAGGTAGATATTTTTTTTTTTTTTTTTTTTGATAAGCACCTTCAGGTAGACTTTTACACCCAACTTCAGATCATTGATAATTGAGGGATATTGGCATCAGAGCTGACTTGGATTTCATCATGTTTCGTTGTTTTTTTTTTTTTTTTTGGAAGGGGGGTGGGGGGAAGAAATCGGATCAAGTTTCGCTTCACCTATAGTAAAAAGAGAAAATCTTAAACACTTAAACCATGACATCCAACTTTTAATTGGATTAAATTGGGAAAAGGTAATTTTTTGATTTCGTACAATAAGAGAGAAGAGATTCTTTCTTCACCATGGGTGATAGAAAATTTTCTCCATAAAACTCATATGTGTAGTGTTCTCTTGTTTTGGTGGGTTAGCTTGGATATTTCTCTTCCCTTGTGGGCTACTGTGTGTAAATATTTGTGAAGAGAATTTGTTCATCAAAAGGGTCCAATTATTGAAGGAAATTTTTTCCAAAATCAAAATATTCTAACTTTCCCAAAAACAGAAGTATTCTGATTTATCTAACCATTTCTACTCAAATATGCTATCCTAAATGAAGGGTCCAGTCTATTCTATTAGTCCCTAATACGAATGATTCCAAAGTAATAGCTTTTCCACAAGGTGGTCTATATCCTTCAACCAAGCCAGAAAAGAAGTTGGAATGATTTTTTGAGGGTGAGTCACGGGACCTGATTCTTTCATCATCGAATAGACAACACCAACGTTCAAAGGAAATCTCTCTCTCTCTCTCTCCTTTCTTGTCATTTTGAAAACAATGGGTAGGAAAAAAATATGAATACAAACAGAATAGATTTTTTTGATAAATGGATACAGATGAATAGACGATAGAGTTGTTTTTGGGATTTGTATTGGTCATAGCTATCATAAGTGGTCCAACTCAGGAATGGCCTCGTTGAGTCAGTCTGGTTTTATTAATTGGACAAATTTTGTGCTAAATTAAGAGAGAATATCTTCATCAATAAAGCTGTGATATTATGATTGGATTATAGGTTCATTGTTAATTATCACTTCTAACAACAACTGCTTAGTACAGTTGGTGAGCTATGGTGTGCAAAAATCTCATGCTCACCAGGACGTCTCGAGTTTGAACCCCTTAACTATTACTTACTTCCCTCCGTTGTTGAAGACTCAAATATTGTGTGTCCAAAAAAACCAATTTGAATAGTTTAAATTAATATTATTTCTCATCTTTTTATATGTGATGGTTTGTGCCTTAGCTTTACGTTATTCATAACTACCAAGTCCTATAACATCCTAGTATCCAAACATAATTAAAGTCATATGAATTAGATGAAACACCTTTAAAATCCCTTGTAAGTGGGTGGGCATGCCCCCTTGTTTTATTTGCTGACCAGGTCGGTCAATAAGATCAGCAATGTACTCTAAATTACAATGATTGGGCTTAGGATGGAAAACTCTATAATCTTAGGTGAAGGGAACCTAGGGATCAGATCATATATTGACCGACAAGCCGCTACCTATAATCCTTCTAATGTCTGTGAGGAGGATGTCCCTTCTAGCAATGATAATTCTCCAACATAAGAGGCTTTTCTAGGAATATAAGAAGGGTTAGTAAGCAAATTCCAAGCTTCCAAGCTTGCTTAGACATAAGAGCTAAGTTGAAATGATGGAAATCCCTAAAACCTAATCTTCATTCGCTTTGCTCTTAGTCATGAAATCCAAGCTACCAACAAATTCTTTTTTCATCCTTGATTTAACCCCGCAAATTAACTTTGAGCAATTAATTTCTCTAGCGATACACTTACTATCAATTTTTCTATTGGTTTTCCTTTTCTATTTCGACATGTCATCAGGTGATTAGGCTATAAATACAATAATTCTAACAAATAGAATGAAAAAGCTTCCATCTTCTAGTTACTAACTCGGGATCTTGAGAAGGGAAAAGTAGAAGAATAACAAGCAAAATCGTGAGAAAAACAGCTTTATATAAGAAAAGTTAATTGAACTACTTGGGTTTGGTTGGGTTTGTGGGGCATGAGAGTCCATATTTGAAACTAGACATTGAGATTTGCCATAATTGTATGCATCCACCATCGAAAAAGAACAGAAAGAAGCTCTTTTCTTTTTCCCCGGCCCTCAATTTTTTCCTCTTGGATCATTTCCATAGTTAACCCAGCCTTGCTCGAAAATATTTTTCTCATTCCCTACTAGAATGGAGAAGAGGAGAAAAGAAGTAAGTGAGAAGCATAGAATCGTTGCAATGTTTCCCATGAATAATGCCAAAATCATGTTGTTCTGGTGGGACTAAATCGGTGAAACTTTGGAAACGGGTGAGGTGAAGAAAAAAATACATACAGTAGATAGGAAAAACTTAACTTGAACAGATTATCCAAAATTTTCTCACCCTAGTTAATCAAATAATTCAATTTTCTGTATTTTTGTGAAAATTTCTCATTCAACCAAAACCCTTGCAAACAAACGAGCCCTCAAAGAATAAACTAAGTAGGATTGGTTGTCAATCTAACAACCCACAAGGCCACAACGGTGACAGACCAGCTAAAATATCTACAATTGGATTGGACAGTCCATGTCTAATTGACTGACACGTTTTAACGCGGTTGATAACCACAGGCTACCTACTAAATAATAATAATAATAATATACTGTAGTTATTATTTCTAAAAATAAATAAATTGTATAGGTTACAAATCTAAGCCCATCAATGACAAAGACTTGCTTGGGTTCATCCGTTTCCAAGGGAAAATGGGAAAAAAAGAAAGAGAAAATCTAGCTGGCAATTCTGGAACGCGTCTTCATATTGCTATTAACCTGTATATTATGATACAAGTCCACTAGAGAACTCAGTAATATGGCTCTCAAAAGATAGTATTTTATTTGAAAATTATTGTCTTTTATTTGACTTTTACTTGAAAACAAACATAATCAATGTACATGGTTTCATAGTATTTTTTTTTTTTTTTTTTGGAAGAAGGTTGGGCATATCACTAATTTTTCTAGAGCTAACAAATTAATCAAAAAATTATTTTAGGCAGGCTGGGATGCAAAGGGTATGATGATCACCCAATAGCATGCTCAGCCTTTCTTTTTTTTTTTTTCTCTCAAGAAAGATTTAAAATTTAGAATCTAATATAAAATCAATCTTCATTAATTCTAATTCAAATTGTCTTGGAAATGGTTGGACTCAATAGGAAACAGTCCAAAATGGTAAGAATCAATTAGACTCAGTTGGAATAGGCTAACATAGAACTGAAATATAATTATGTTGATTTCAAATTTTTTATACTGTGGTTTTTTTTTTTTAAATAGAATATTCACAAAAACAAAAAGGGTGTGGTTTCGAAATAGAGGGTGAAATGCATAGTTTAATCAAAGTTCAGAAAACCCATCAAAATGGCTCATTGACAAAGAAAAGAAGATGTTTGTTATCTATAACTGGTAAAAAAGAACTCTATCCTAGAGTGTGACCTCCGACAATGTTCTCTTATATTTATTTCTTTCCTCTCTATATGAAAAGATATTTTATTCTTTATTTTCAAAAGGAGAGAGATAAGTATAGAGAGCAGTGGCATAGGATGGGAGGTGCTTTCGATCAAAGAACCGCTCTCTTTATAATTAACCTTGTCTATAATTAAAACTATCGACGGAGAGTGGGCTGCCACTAGTTTTAAAAACCTTCAAAATTGAAGAAAATTGGCAACAAAAATATCAATGGTTGTGATAGAAAGTTGCTAGCATAACTTCAACTAGGTTAGTGGGGTAAACAATTAGGTCATGTTGTTTTGGTTTTGAACCTCAGTTCCACACCTAGTATCCACATCCCTTTTTGTTTTTTGATAGAACCCCAAATTCCTCTTTGTATCATAACCCTAGGGAAAAAGAACCCTATCAGTGTAACACCCATACAAATGCAAAATGGCCTTGCTGCCCCCATTCCTATGTGTTCTGAGGATGCTCTTGCATGTACTCTTATTGGCCATTATACCTAGCATTTCTTATACTAAACTAATAAGATTCCTCTGTCCTAAAAATATATGGGCAAGAGACTCCTATTCGCTCTCATAGTCATTACACTAGCTCACGAGCCATGAGAGACTACATGGAGGCATTTGGGGTCAATGCTATCTTTTCGCACCCCTTTGTATCCGAGTGTAAAGAGACACAAATGGTTAGGACACTTTTCTCCAAAATATCTAATTCATGCCTCAAATTATTTATAGGTTTATGAATTTACAAATAATTCAGAGGGAGATGCCACAAGAATGGAGGAAAAATCTCTTCACGAGGGTTACTAAACCGAACAGGCATTTTAATTGGGAAACGAGTGCAAGAAGAAATAGGACCCACCATCAATTGGCCAAAACATCATTCCCTGTTCAGCTTTTGCGCTTGGAAGTTTTCCAATTAAAGGGGCCCATACAGCTTAGAATTACTCTACATTTATATTAACATATCGTCACAACTAGTAAGTGCTACTCTTATCATGAGCACACTCTTGGTTACCAAAAAAATCATGAGCACACTCTTTAGTCTTTACAACGGGCACAAGTACCGGTGGGCCCCATTCTACATACTCCAGGGTGGCCCATGGCCCATGCATTGAGATCACATTATTACATGGTCAAGGTGGTGGATTGGCTTGGCTTTGATGCCCCCTCCCCCTCTCTCTTTTTTCTTTAATTTTTTTTTATTTAAAAGAATGTGCTATGTTATACACGGACACGATAATATTGTGGAGTCACATTTTGAGGGATCGGATCGGATTGATTTGAATTGGTTAGATCGAATTAGTATCAACTCTGGTTGATCTTGATTGTTAGTCATTAGATTAATATTTAATAACAACTAAAGATATTTCTATCTAATACCTTAGAGCAAGATCATACTAGTATTTATTCCGATATCTTAAACCATATCCTGGATTAGTGTGATCCATTCCCCATTCCAAATCTTAATTTGGAAGAATCGTGATATGCAAAGAATCAGAAGTGCTTGGCAAAAAACGAAAAACCTATAAAATCAATGAATCGGATCAATTGCAGTTGATAAAATTTAACTGATCCGATCCCGACTCCTTTACCTGTGAATCTATTGCCTCACATTCTCATAGTATTGCTTAGTATAATGTTATTTTGTTTTATTTATTTTCCATTTTAAATTTTTTTTTGGAAAAAATAAATATATTTTGTTTTTGTTTGAATTTAGGATTCATATCCTCTCTAGCTGCTTGGGTGCCCAACACGTATCCAATAACTGGGAGGACTTGGGGATATGCGTCTATATGTTAGGGTGCGTGTTTGGACCCTCCTATTCGTTGGATGTGCATTAATTCTCCAATGCGACTGGAGAGGACCTGAATCTTACATCTTAAAGGATTTTTAAATGGGGAAATATTTTTTAAACCCATCAATGACATATGGTATAAATTATATCTAATTACTCAGACTAAATAAGTTTATTTGGTCAGTCCAAAACCTTAAGGGTGTCAATGGGGACAGTTATGACATTTGGGATGGGTGTACCTATGCCGGTAATAAAGATGCTAAACCCAGTACTGTTCTATTTAGTTAATGGGACTAAACTTAGATCTTGTATTGTTTACTAACAGGAAGGGATGATACCATGTCCAAAATGGTTCGAAGCACAGTGGAAAAGGGACAAGAACTTCAATGGTTCCAAGCTCTTTTATTAGTTTTGTGGATTCTTCATTCTCATGAAATCTAAGGTGCCTTATTTTATAAAGCAAATTAAAATACAAAACATGATCAATTTCATGATTTTGCTTCTTCAAACTATCTAATGTCACATATAAACTTCTAAAAAATGACAAGTAAAAATCAACGATAACCAAATAAATTTGCCCTGATGTAATTATACTAGGGGTGTCAATCAGTCGAGCTGGGCTGGTCTCGATCGTGCCTAACTGGGCCTAACGGTGTGAGATCCTTGCATCGTGAACGCCAATTTACTTAAACGAGCCTAAATTTGGTGGGCATAATACAGTTTGTAATCGGGCCGGTCGGTGTCGGGATTTAATCAGGCTACCTTAAACGGGTCTTAAACGGGCTATGGACCTATTTAATTATAAACGGGCTCTAAACGTGCCTACCCTGAAATCATTTTTTAAAGGTATTAAAATATTAGTTTTAAAACTACTAAAGGATAACATTCACAATTCCGGAACCAAGAGAATCATGTCTTTAACAATTGAACAATTGATAACAATTGAATATCCCATAATCGTCCAGCTAAAACTTAATACCAGATCATCCATTAATAAATGGGATGGTACTCGGATCTGATTTTGGTACCAAATAATAAATGAGACGGAACAATTTTGGAGCGAGGCTCTCAACAGAATCAATACCAAAATATTCGTTAGGTACCGGATGGAACCGAAACCACAAGTACCATTTCAAAAGATATATTCTTGTTCTTTTGTTCAAGTTTATGGTTATAGTTTGATGTTTTTGGGTGGTATTTTCTCTTATAGAGATTTTAGTCGATAGATCTCTAGTTCTTTAACTATATAAACTTATTTAGAAATAGCAGTATAACTTAGGGGTGTCAATCCTGAGCTCGCACCGGTAGGCCCGACCGAGCCTGACTCACTTAAGGCCTGACCTGAATTGGCCCATTTAATAAACATGTCGGGCTTCAGCCTGGCCCGTTTATTAAACAAGGGTTCACGGTGCAGGCCACTAGCCCGTCGGGTGCCCGACCGATCTGACTCACTTAAGAAGTCCTTTATAATCGACTCATTTAGCCCGATTGGCCCGACCCCCTTAAAAAATGCCTAAATACCTATTTTACCACTAATACTACAAAATATGAGTAAAGAATATATAGGACTAAAATATCCATATTCTAACTGGGACACTCAATTGTTAAAAAAAGTGCAATTCTTGCTAACTTAGATTACATTTTAAAGACATGATTCCCTTGGTTCTAGTCTCGAATTGACACCCTTACAAAACCTACCACATAACATATTTGGTTAGGGCCCAAATTTTTAGACAATTAGGTCCCTAAGTCTTTTGCTCACATGTGGAGTTCCAATCGCAATAGAGTTTGCCAAGGACAAAATAAAGCATTAACATCTAGGATTATGGGAGAGTGCATAGTAGTGGTCAAAGTAAAATTGATGCGCATGGATATGCATGCAAGACATAAGGGGTTTGAATTAAATTTGAGTATGAAATTTGACAAGTGACCTATTTAGAGTCTAGATTCACCACTATTCTATCCAATTGTTGAAATTATCACATCATACTACCATATGACAAACTTTAGTAGACAATGAGGGGATTCTTATCACTCTAAAACCAAAATAAAGGCAAAGTCAACTACTAGTACGTTATCGATACCATTGCAATCAAGTGGTATGAATCAAGTAGTATGGGTCTCAAGTGGTCATGGGAACGACTCTCCTACTTCACCAGGGAAATGGGCTCATCAATTACTTGAGGGTGTCCATGCATGGGAATTCATATATATATATATATATATATATTGGACAAGTGTTTTCTGTCTGGGAGCACCCCTTGCGCCTAGACACAAGGGCGTGTGAACCCAAGTGGGGCACAATGGTCATTTTGCATCCCCTGTTTCTGTGGAGCATGGGCCACTCTTGGATAGAAAACCTTGTCCCATTTTTTTTAATAAATAACAATAACAATAATAATAATAATAATAATACAAATTCACTCAAAAAACAATACAATAATGCACATTGAACCACCATATTCACACCCGATTGGGGCTTTATGCATGAGCATGACAAAAAAAATTTAGGAGAGGTGTTGGTAACATCAGTATGGCAATCGGCACAACATATTTTATTGGCTAAATTCGAGCCATACCTTAGCTCAAATTGTAACGAAAAGGAAGAATTAAAAAGATGAAGAAGGATAGAGGAAAAATCGAAATGATTTCTTCTCACTTTTGACTTAGATTTTTTACATTTCTTTAATTATTCTTCTGCCAAGATTTTTAACTGGAGAAACATCTAGTCTATGATCACCCATCAACATATATTCTCTAGAAACCAAAAGCTTGAAGTGAACATATTGGGGCATGAATCTTAGTGAGTAGTAGGGCAAGTTTATGGGATTAAAATGGTGTGATGGATGTAGGTCCCAAGTCAAGGACAAGTAAAAGTTTCTTTGGCTTGTATCAAACAAGTCGGGACAAATAATGTAATCAACTATATTAATTCGTTTGCAAGGCATATAATTTCTTCAAATGTAAACATTCATTTTAGAATTTGATTTCTTCCTTTGATTGCTTTTTGTTTATTCGTAAAAGTTCTTAAGTAAAAGTAAAAAATGATTTTCAAAAATAATTTGAATATGACTTATGTTATTATAAAGTTATCATTGTCTTGAACATTTTTCAAGTATATATGCTAAAGAACAATATATATCCTCGTTAAAAAAAAAAACAAAATTATACTATACTAAAAGGAAAAAAATGTTTCAATTATTTGATACATTAGGAGGAGTTAATAAAGAAATCCCTACACGAGTATTTGTACTTGATTAGTATTGCCATAAAAACTCATTAGCCAAACCTATGAAACATTATGCAATATACAACAATGGTGTAGAGGAAATGTCGATGTCAAATTTGGTTGATCTACCTTAATAATAAATAATTGTATATAAAATAAGGATATTGTCTTACCATCCTTTTCTAAATATCTAATTTTTTATATAAAAAATTCTGTTATTATTTAGTATATTTGCAACAACCATAAATTGAATTTGCAAGTTATACTATATATTTGGTTTGTAATGAATCTTTAACCATTTATAATATTAGACTTACTTTACTCCATTGAGTATATCATGTAAAGTTTTCTCTCTCACAACAACTATTACAAGCAACAACATCATGCAATAGTTATCAGAAAAAATATATATATATATATATATGCAATCAAAGAGTCCTATGATTAGAGAAGTGGCATGGCCGGGGTGAATGTGTTTTTTAAGGGTATTAGAAATATAATTGGTTGTGACACAACGATCAATAGTTGGTCTCATCCTTAGGTTCGTTTCACTTATGATTCAAGAGTCTCAAATTGTAAATTTATTCATTGTAGTCTTGAATTTGTTGATGATCTCATTGACCATTCTACTAGGGAATGACAATTTAAGCTATTATTTTTAATCTTCTCATCAGATTTTGCTCATGAAGTGATAAGATTTATCTTCATTGAGTTGTTTTTTATGATTATTGGATCTGAATTTTTAATAAAAAATTGTGTAGTTTTTCAGTCAAGACAATTTACCATGTTTTTGAGTCATCCTCTCCTCTTTCAACATCAAGTAGATCGAACCCTCTCCTGTCTTGCACATTGAAAGTTATTTGAAATTAAGATATCCCATTCAAAATTAAATCATTTGTTTGGAGAGCCTATCATGATACTTCAGCTATAAAATTCAACTTGGTTGAGGGGAATCAAATACTTAATCCTTCTTGTCCTTATTGCAATTAACCTAATGAAACCATTGCTTATACTTTTTTATCTTACAACCAAGCTAAGTTAGCCTGGTTTGGACAACCATTTTGCCTTCGGCCCTCTATGTCTTACTAAATATTTGCAGAGTGGGTTAAATCTTGATATGAGTTATTATAAAAACTAGCCCAATTTAATATTATTATCTTTCTTAGGAACTTTGGCGCACAAAAAGTTCTTGAACATACTCTTCATTCTTTGCTAATAGGTTGGTGTAGAACTTGGCAGCTGCCTCTATTGATTTTCCTTCTTTCATCAACAATCCCTCGTAGGGAATCTCATATTAGAATACTCTCATACACGAATATGTTAAACTAAATTCTGATGGTGTTTTTATTATTATTATTATTATTATTATTATTATTATTATTATTATTATTATTATTATTGTGAAATGATGGTGCCTTTATTAAAGGATTAGATATTGATTATGGTGCTCTAATCCAGTAAAATGATGTGTACTATTTGGCGGGTGTTGCTCCAAAAAACATTCCTAGATGTGCCCTATTTTCTAAACATGAAGTCATAATGTTAGGTCTCCAAATTGTTTTAGAGTTGAGAATTTAGAATATTATGGTGGAATCATATTGTGCTGATCTAATCTAGTGCGCTAGACATCTTTCTAGTACCACTTGAATTTTTTTACCTTTCATCCATGATATATGTAGCTTAATCTCTAACTTAATTGTTGTTTTTTACATGTTTTGAGGTCTATAAACTTTTCTGCTCATCTTTTAGTTTCTTTTGTAATATCTTTGAATGTTACATCTCCTTATAAATAGTAGGGTATGTCTCCCTATTTTCATTGGGATGTACTTGAACATGAATGTTGATTTAACACTAATGCATAATTTAAAAAAAAAAAACTTTGTTTATATAGACTAAAACAAAGGTTGAGTCTATAGTATTAAATGTTTGAATAATTTAATTTTAAATACATCTTTCGCCTATATAAAAAATAAAAAGGTGGTGCATTTGTTCTCTTTAGTTCATAAGTATATTCTTGCTAGATTATTATTTTTTCTTATTATATTTATCATATTTTTGTTTATTTTTATTGTATATTTGTAATATCAGACTTGCTTATTCTATTTAATCTTACATCATATAAAGTTCTCTCTGAGAACAACTACTATGGATAATAACATTGTCATAACTCGAAGGTTTCTTTTTATTTTTGTAAAAGTAAAACCAAAGTTTGACTCCATATGGCTTTCACTTATACAAAACGGAAAAAAATGTGTATTATTCACTTAGACTATAAGTATATTTATATTATATTATTATTGTGGTATCATTCACTGTGATCATACTCTATAAGTATCTTTATTATTTGTCATTTTTCCCCCTCATACTTGTAATACACACATTATTTCATTAAAGATATAATATATAGAGTTATCTTTTATAACAACTACTAGAAGCAATAGCATCATAAACATAGAGGTTAAATACTCTACGATAATTTGCATATATACTATATGTTTACTAAACATATGAAAGATTTATTGAAATTGGCTTTCATATTTGAAAATGGAAGACATCTATTGTTTATCTTAACCCATAAATATGTTATTATATTATTCATTATTTTTCTATTTTATTCTTTTGAGGGTGTTTTTTTTTATCTCATTTTTTTTTACATATTTTGTTTATACGTATGTGGGGGAAGGGGTGATTAATAATGCCTCAACTTGAAAGATATACAAGTTTTCTCTCACAACAACTACTATAAATAATAACATCATAACCAGCGATGATTTTTTTTAATACTCAAGCTAAAGGTTTAGTACTCCACGGTAATTTTCATACTATATGTTTATTAAACGTATGAAAGATTTATTAAAAATGACATTTACCTTTACAAAGGGAGGGGGTCTATTGTTACCTTAGTTATTCAGTATATTATTATATTATTCATTGTTTTTCTATGATATTCTTTTGGGGGAGGGGGTGATTAACAATGCCTCAACTTAAAAGTTAGTTTGTATGTTTTTCATTTTTTCATAATATGATGGTATATGTTGCTGCCCAAACTTTACTTACATGTATCAATCATTCCCTGGTTTGAAATAGTAAAACCTTTGAAGAACATGAATACATGCGATTAGTTAAATGGATAACTTAGCCCATCAGTTTTGACATTTGCCCGTGAAATGTATTCATAATCTATACAAATATTATAATGACCAAATGATAAACTCATATGATAGTACCTGGTGAAGTAACAAGAAATGCTTCCAATTGAAGATGAGAAAGGCATAGTAGATAACTTTTCTCGTATATTTTGTCCATAAAATTTTGTGTTATCTTATTCTAATCGGTATCCTCTTTTAGCTTTGTTTTATATCAATGTATATTTTTTTCTAAGGTTTTGAAGAGTCACAATTTCATGGTAAAATAAAGTCATCAAGAAAACATGATTGAAAATATAACAAAAGGTGTATATATATATATATATATATTAATAATATAATTGAGACAATCACAAATTTAGCATGCGATCAATTTAAAGACACCTTATTTATTAAAAATAATGCTTCATATTTTTCTAGCGATTCCTATGGCATCAACAAAATGATACCAGTCTTGAATAAAAATATAAAAAACTCATGTTGAAAAATATTTTACTCCAACAATCAATGTTCATATTTTCAAATCTAGGAAGCAGACACATAGTTTAATAAGTTGTTGATTCTAAACCTCCCACAGAGAGAAGAGTTGGACTTGCATCTATATGCTCATGAGAATTAGGAATGCAAGAAAAACTACTTCATAAATAATACATTTATTAAATCCAAAGTAGATTCGATCATGAAAACGTTCTAACATGATCGATTTTTCATGAGGATAATGAATAGTTATAGGTATACCATTCGCATAGATAATCATGAAACTTTGACTAATCTACGTTGCAACTCTTACTGTTTACCAATAATAATTCATTAGCCAAGTTAATCCTCCAAATGGTTGGAATGACATTGTTGGTCCTCTTAATTTTTATGATTGTCTTAAAATTAATTTTTACTATTAAATTTGAAACTTAAAAAAAAAAAAAATTGTTAAAAAGAATTTGTTGACATTTATGTCAATAATTTTCCACCGTAAAAAAAGGACACAAAATATATAAAAAAATCACAAATAATATAGTAGGAAAAAATTTGTCCTCCCTAGAGCCTAATTGTCCAACATTAGTATAAAACTATCATGTCAACCCACTAGTTTTTTTATTTTTTAATTAAAAGAAAAAAAAAATTTTCCACTAGGATCAAAGCCTGCTCTGGGTTGGACTTCTGTAAATGTTATCTAAATATTTTTCAAAAAAAAAAAAAATCCTTTATCAAATTCTCATCCAGCAACTTTACCATTCCTATTCCCCCACTCCCCCACTTAAAAAAAAAAACAAGAGAACAATACCATCAACTATTAGCCAACAAGTAAGAGTGTTCGTCGGAGTTTCAGTTTTATTAATATTATCTTAAAAATGAGCTCAAAAGGCAAAAACAAATGGTAATGGCAGAAGCCACCACAAAAGATTTTCCATGGATTGAAGTGTTTGAACTTTTATTGGTTTATATACAAAAAAAAAAAAAAAAAGGGAATAAATTATTGGTTCGACCAGTAAAAGTTTCTGGTTCAATATAGGATTTGGACCAGCTGTGCAACTCATTATGGCATGGTTCGGTTTGAGGCACTCGTATTTCCCTCGTCGAAGTCAAGACGATCTTATCAAACTATACAAAATCTCAATCATACCCCTACAGATTCACCTCGGAATTCGTTCACGTTGGTTGCCGAGAGGACCTTACCAACAGCGAAAACCAGAAGGCTGAGTCAGCCTCAGATAAGATTGAAAGCGAAGGGTTTTTTTGTCATTACATACAGTAGCAACCTCCCTCATATGATATCTTCCCCAGGAGAACAACCCCGTCTGACGATTCCTTGCCTAGTTGCCTATTAACCTATTTTACGAAAATGTTAAAACGGGTTTTGCCTATTTTAATTTATATTAATGGACCACACGTGTCAGTAATGCCACTAAGTTCATTCCCACGTGCCTAATATTCTCAATTTATCACCATACGAGAAAATGGGATCTGAGAAATTGGAATCGTAACAGTTAGGGTTGGGTTTGTGAGTTAGAAGGTCCAGTACCAGCGGGTGTGTGGACCAGCCCATGAGAACCGTGTCTCAACCCTCAACCGAACTCGTCAACTTCTACTTCAAGATAAAGGAGACAAATTATAATTAGTAAAATTGCAGATAAGACCAAAGCAGTGGTTAAAATTAGCCAATATATATTTTTTTTAAAATTTCTTTTTACCAAAAAAGGTCAAAGCAGCAGAAAAAAAGGATTATCCGTTAAGGGTTATTGCACGCCATTCAATACACGCCTGCAACGTCAAGCCGTTCAAAAATCCCCCCGTATCCGCAACTAAAATAAACGATATACTACTTCTAGGAACACTGAAGATTATACACCCCACGTCCAGATTGGTCATCAAGACTGTTTGATTAGTTCCACAGTTATATTATTAGATCCTAGATCCTTGGATGCATTATGGTTTAAGAATAGTGGGGTCTGTCTCATTGATGTAATGAAATCAGGTTGTTGATTGATGTAGATTAACGGTGGATATTTATTGATCAGGCTCAGATGCTGATATAGGGAGCACTAACTCTCAAAAGGAAAAGTGGAAAATTTAGAGGGAAAGGAAAAGGCCGATTCGGACACGATGAGCGCCCGAAAATTATCCGAATATGCCCTGCCAGCCAAAAAAATTTTTTTTTTCTTTTTTTCTCACATAATGATTTTTATTTTATTTTCCCACTTCGTTCCCGGCTAGATCTCTCTCTCTCTCTGAGTGGTCGTCATATATATAAAAACCCAAAGCGAGAGGAAAGCGAAGAGTATACACACCCTTCGGTCTCCGGATTTCCTGGTTTTCGTTTAGGCTTCATTTCTTCATTGTCGCCGGCAGATTTTGGTGTGGAAATTGCCGTTTTGAGGTGACATTTCGGTACGAAATGGCGATTATTTCAGATCTCACGACGGAGATCTTGATCCCTTTGTGTGCGGTCATCGGGATTGTGTTCTCTGGGGTTCAATGGTTTCTCGTCTCTCGTGTAAAGCTCTCCCCTGAGAGACAGAGTTCTTCGAACAACAGTAAGAATGGTTACAATGATTACCTTATCGAAGAAGAGGAAGGTCTCAATGATCACAACGTTGTTCTTAAATGCGCTGAAATACAGACTGCCATTTCTGAAGGTGAAACTTTCAACCTTAGATCTCGAGTATCTTCTAAATCTTTTTTGGGATATTTTCGGATAGATCTGGTGGTTTTTCCTTTAATTATGGTATGGGTTGCATTAGCGTGGCGGCTTTATGCGGATCTTTGTTGTCTGTATTTTATCGGTTTCATTCGCCTGGTCGCTTTATACTTCTCTTTGTTGTATATATTTCTTCTTTTTCTCGGTCTTCTTCGCGCTGCTTTGCTTTTGAAAAACTTCAATTAATCTCGTAAGCTCTCTGTTGTACTCTGCTTTCTTATTGTTTTGGAATGTATTTTTAGTTTTGGTGCTTATTATTATTCTGGAGTGAACTACATACAGCTTAGGTCGTTTAGGGCAGTTGGGTCGTGTACGGGATTGCAACTGCAAGAATTTTGTTGCTGCCGAAGATTTAATTTACCCCATTTTTTTTTTTCTTTCTATGAATTGATCTTTGAAAGGTATTTCCTTCGGTTGGATTTTTCCCCCTTTTGGTGATTATAGAACTTGGTGAGCTTATCTGAAGCTGCTTCTTTGGGATCATGTAAGCTCGAAGGGAGGTTCGTGAGTGATGAGACATGAGAACTAATATATGCAGTTTCACTTCTTATGAATCCAAATTTTCGTGTTTTATTTCTTATTGGTTGTTGCTATTAGTTTTGCTGCTACAGACAACTTATGTTAGTCTGTGACTGTCCTTTAGATGTCAGGTGCCCCTTTTTCCCCGGTCTTTTATTCCAATAATTTTTCCCTTGCTGATGAGGTTGTTTCTTGTTCAGTTGCTGGTCTAGATTTCGCTTTTATGCACCCGTTTAAACAAAATTTTCTGGTTTGATTAATCGAAAAATTTGGAAAAACTGGTTTCAAAAGATAGTGGTTTTAAAATTTGCTCTTTGTTCTGTTTCCTGCTTGTTTTGGTGAGTCTAAATGGATCAGTCGTTTTTTTGGTCCTTTCAAGGAGTTAGATCTACTGACTACCCCTCATAATTATTTATCAAGAGATGGACTGGAATTACCTTCTGTTTGAGATGTAGATCTTTTATGTTTACAGCATGATTTATTTGGGTTTTTTTGAGGGAATCAGGTATGTTGCCATGCACAGCCAATCATCATGGTGCCTCTGATATCTCAATTGACTTCTGTATGTTGGTAATTTGTCTGGTTATCCTCTCTGTTGGCTTCCCAGGGCCCATACAGCCTGAGAACTCTTTAGATAGTATGAAATCATGGCAAACTCTGAGAACACCTACCATGGCATGGATGATGACAGATTGCCATCTGTATTTTCTCTTGAGTTAGTTGGTTTAGTTTGGGATTCGTTGGTTTATTCTAGTTCCTGAATTTGGTGTTGGGTCACAAATGATTGAGAACCCAAGTGATGAGGAAAGACATGCATAGCTTATGCTTTGTAGCAAATATGACATCGAATAGAGTTGATTGGAAGGCAAGGATCCATGTAGCTGACTCCATTTAGTTGGGTAGGCTGAATTGTTGTTGTTGTTCTCGATCATTTTGCATTTACTACGTTAATTTGTGTTTGATGTATAAATCTGTTCTTAAGATTATCCTATATCTATGCTGAGCATTGAAATTTCTCTAATGTCAAACATGTTCATTTGTGTTTGATGTATAAATCTGTTCTTAAGATTATCCTATATCTATGCTGAGCATTGAAATTTCTCTAATGTCAAACATGTTCATGAATGTGGCAGGAGCAACTTCTTTCCTTTTTACTGAATATCAGTATGTTGGTGTGTTCATGGTTGCCTTTGCAATTCTTATCTTTGTCTTCCTTGGTTCGGTGGAGGGATTCAGTACCAACAACCAGCCTTGCACTTACAGTACTGAAAAACTCTGCAAGCCTGCTCTTGCCACTGCCGTTTTCAGTACTGTATCCTTCGTCCTTGGTGCTATCACCTCAGTGGTGTCTGGCTTCCTTGGAATGAAAATTGCTACCTATGCAAATGCCAGAACGACCCTAGAAGCAAGGAAGGGAGTTGGGAAGGCTTTCATTGTTGCTTTCAGATCAGGTGCAGTTATGGGTTTCCTTCTCGCTGCCAATGGTCTTTTTGTACTTTACATTGCTATCAACCTCTTCAAGATATACTATGGTGATGACTGGGAGGGTCTTTTTGAGGCTATCACGGGCTATGGTCTCGGTGGATCCTCCATGGCCCTCTTTGGTAGAGTTGGTGGAGGTATCTACACAAAGGCTGCTGATGTAGGTGCTGATCTTGTTGGAAAAGTTGAGAGGAATATTCCTGAGGATGACCCGAGAAACCCAGCTGTAAGAAATCTTTTCCACTTTTTTGTTGATCATTTTGCTTACTTGATGCTCTGTTTCGTTAGCTCATCTCTGTTCCTATATGCTTTCAGGTCATTGCTGACAATGTTGGTGATAATGTTGGGGATATTGCTGGAATGGGATCGGATCTTTTTGGCTCATATGCTGAGTCCTCCTGTGCTGCACTTGTTGTTGCTTCCATCTCCTCTTTTGGGATCAACCATGACTTTACTGCAATGTGTTATCCATTGCTTGTTAGTTCCGTTGGTATCCTTGTGTGCTTGATCACCACCCTCTTTGCGACTGATTTCTTTGAAATCAAAGCTGTCAAGGAAATTGAGCCTGCATTGAAGAAGCAACTCATTATTTCGACTGCTCTGATGACTGTTGGAGTTGCACTCATTAGTTGGCTTGCGCTCCCATCATCCTTCACAATCTTCAATTTTGGAACTCAGAAGGTTGTGAAGAACTGGTAAGCCACATCATTGCTCCTATGATTGTGGAATGACCAACTGAGACGTTTTTAATTCTAATTGGAGTTTGTTTAGCATTGGAGTCAAGGACATTGATTTTTGTTTGCAGGCAATTATTCCTTTGTGTTGCTGTTGGTCTATGGGCTGGACTTGCTATTGGTTTTGTAACTGAGTATTACACCAGCAATGCATACAGGTTTGTAATTGTTTGCATTTCAATCTCTCATCTGTATTATTTTTAGGTAGTTTTTGTTACATAACACTAATGTCTAATCATGTCATTGCAGCCCCGTGCAAGATGTGGCGGATGCCTGCAGAACTGGAGCTGCTACTAATGTCATCTTTGGGCTTGCTTTGGGATATAAATCTGTTATCATTCCCATTTTTGCCATTGCAATCTGTATATATGTAGGTTTCAGCTTTGCTGCCATGTATGGTATTGCAGTCGCTGCTCTAGGAATGCTGGGCACCATTGCTACTGGATTGGCCATTGATGCCTACGGTCCCATCAGTGACAATGCTGGAGGCATTGCTGAGATGGCTGGCATGAGTCACAGGATCAGAGAGAGAACTGATGCCCTTGATGCTGCAGGGAACACTACTGCTGCTATAGGGAAGGTTGTATACTTTATTTCTGCCTATGTCCATACCACTCCCTTTGTGCTTTTATCTAGTTTTTTTTTTTTTGTATATTATTTATATTTTATTTGATACTGATTTCATTTTCAATCTCTTTGTAGGGCTTTGCGATTGGGTCAGCTGCCCTGGTGTCCCTCGCACTCTTTGGTGCCTTCGTGAGCCGTGCAGCTATTACAACCGTAGATGTGCTCTCTCCAAAGGTCTTCATTGGGTTGATTGTTGGAGCAATGCTTCCGTATTGGTTCTCTGCCATGACCATGAAGAGTGTTGGAAAAGCAGCTTTGAAGATGGTTGAGGAGGTGCGCAGACAGTTCAATACCATTCCTGGTCTGATGGAGGGAACTGCTAAGCCTGATTACGCAACTTGCGTGAAGATCTCCACAGACGCCTCCATCAAGGAAATGATCCCACCTGGTGCCTTGGTCATGTTGACACCGCTCATTGTTGGCATAATCTTCGGTGTGGAGACTCTGTCAGGTGTCCTGGCTGGTTCTCTTGTTTCCGGTGTGCAGGTAATATTGGAAGAGCTTGCTTGGTCCCTTTCTGCTTCTCATGGATGATCTGTTAGACTTACATTCCTTTTTCTTTGATGATCAGATTGCGATCTCTGCATCCAACACTGGAGGTGCATGGGATAATGCCAAGAAATACATTGAGGTAAAAATCTATTGAATGATGCGCTTGCAAGATCTCTCCCTATCTAACCTTTCATGAGATTATAATTGTGATTTCGTATTAAACTTTTGGTCTTATGTTTGGCACTCTTGCCTCCTGGTGTGGACAGGCTGGTGCTTCGGAGCATGCAAGGACCCTTGGTCCCAAGGGATCAGATCCACACAAGGCAGCTGTTATCGGTGACACCATTGGGGATCCGCTGAAGGACACATCTGGCCCATCACTTAACATCCTCATCAAGCTCATGGCTGTGGAGTCGCTTGTGTTTGCTCCATTCTTTGCCACACACGGTGGGCTCATCTTCAAGATCTTTTAAGCGATTTGGTGTGGGTGACATCCTAATGGGTGGCTCGAGATTACCACATATTATCTGTTGAGTTCCACCCCCATTTTTCATATCCCTCCACTTGTTCTGCTCAACCTTCCCCTCCCCTTTTCTCTTCTGAGGAACTTATATTCTGATTTCTGTAGTTGGTAGTGGGTGTATTATTCTTAAAGCACAATGCCATCTAAAGCAGAGTTTGGGGAACGCATTCGGCATTCCCCTGTTTTTGAGTGATGACGATGATGGTACTTCTAAATGAAGGGCAGTGCAGTTCAATTACTTTTCCTTGGATTATCAGGTACCAAAATTTCTATGTAACCTCATTAGTTGTGAAAATAGACATAACATTTTGGAAAGTTGTTTTCTTGGCTTTTGAGCTGTTTCATGTTCTATGATGTGCCTAGTGTCTGCAGCTTTGAAATCCCCAACTCCTTTAGCTTATAAGACTCATCTGGTGGGGCACTGCCACAGTATGAGAAAAGATAATTGGCAAAACGAATTTTTTTTAATAGTATTTTTGAATATGTAATAATAATTTATTTTTAGAAATAATACTCATTTTAATTAGTTTTACTGCCTACGAACTACAAAGCAATCTGGGGATCAAACTTTTCAAAATAAGTAAGAGTGATTGAGAAACTGTCCCTTATATTGGCTTCATTAAAGTTTGGTAGGGGAGATGAGCTTGTGGTGTGTAATGAGTGCACCATGCGTTTTCTGCTCTTTTGTGAGTAAATAAATTGAAGGGAAAATGTTTTTTTGTGGGGGTGTGTGGTTCTTGTGCCCAAACACATGATACAGGGTGGAGGTGGGTGTTAAATGATGCCCACTCTCCATGAAAGGGAAAAAGGTTTTTTAGTTTTCTCTTGTGCTTTAATTGGCTTTCACGTACCTACACTCTTGCATGGGTAATACTTTTCCATAAATTGAAGTAAAGATGTGCATCGCGCTCATTCTTTTTCTCCTTAACCATGAGAACATCTCTCTCTCTCTTCTTGATCATGTGGGCCCTTCAGTATATGTATCATGAGGCATTCCCTCACTAATCTTTACATGCCAGTCATATGTAGATCTCTTGCCCACTATTGAATTTTACTTAGGAATTGGTCTTGTGATTGATCTCAACTGATATTGATCCAATCTCGAGCCACGATTTATGTTTGTTTATTTTTTTAATAAAATAATATTTTAGACTATTTTACCAATGGATTGATATTGGATCAGAATAGTCTTGTGATTGATCTTGGCCAATACCAATTCAATTTGGGCAATCCTGCCTGATGGAATCCGATTTTTAAAACTATGCTTGGAAGAAAGTTGTCATGAGTTACCTTCCAACTGAAGATAAATAGGCCATTCTGGAGATTTTAACTCAAAACCTCCTTAGAGGCAAGGTTCCACTACACTAGCCTCAAGCCAGGAGTGCTACTAGCTATCCTCCAATTCTCAGAGATTTTATATGTACTAATGTTCCTTTTTGGTAAACCTAAATCGAGCAAATGGTTTCTTTCACGTAACTTGGTCTGCCTTTTCTAATAGCCTTAATTCGTCCACATGATGTTATATGTCTGATACATTACCTTCAAATTTCAACCTTCACATATGTTTTTGTGAAGACACAATGTCCTTTCATTTCCATAAATGATTCTTCATGTTATTATTAATATAAGAGTGTTTAGAAAAATATTTGTACAAAAAAAATAAAATGAAATGACACGTCTTGTCAGGAAATAGTACATAAATAATAGATGCGCTCCATATATGAAGAGCTGATCCAAACTCCTTAGGCTTTCATTGATGATACACGAACAAAGTCTTCATACTAAATCATATACCCATTGAGGCATGGATAGATGATAAGGCAAAGAAGTATACTTTGAGATCAAACATAATTAACGTTCTTTTTCCCTTTCTTTTAATAGTAAAAGCATCCATTAGGTTGCTTCTAGATGTGAAAAGGACAACATTTTTTATATTATCAACTTAAATCACTTTTTCCTCATCCAAGAAAAATTTAATCACCTTTTGGGTTGAACTTAAAAATATCCCTCTCCCTGTCTTCCTCAGCCTTCTAAGGTAAAAGTGTTCTAGAAGAGAGATATTGCTAATAATTGAGACCAAAGACAGCTACTCCACTTGGGATAGGATTTAGTATATTCCTTGAATTGACGTACTGCAAGGCAGATTAATTAGCTCTGAAATCTTTCATTGACGTGTCGCTTCAATCATCGTCTATTATCTTGGTATTTATTTTGCAGAAATTGAATTCCAAAACGATGTAAAAAACGAATGGAAATTCCCACAAATAAATCACATAATGTAAGGATTTACGTGATTTAATAAGATTGTCTCTCTTATATCCTCAAAAGATAGAAACAAGATTTTCTGCGTTTATGGTGAGGTGAAATTTGTTTCACTATCAAATATAACCACTAGGCCTCACGTCTCTCTCATATATATAAAGAATCTCCTTAACGAAGATAACACGCAAGGTGGACGATGGACCATTAGTTTCACCATGGACCGGTAGTTTGTTGACCCCCTACCATGGACCGTTAGTTGGTTGAGAACCAATAATGAAGATAACGCACAAGGTGCACCGATTCAAGATATGATTGGTGGGTTACGTGTGATCCTTGCCCAAAAAACAGCCACTGTAACTATCAAAACTTTCAATTCTTTAGAGAAAAAATCAGAAGAATTATCCAGATGATGTCTCCTATGCATTGAACAATAAGGACCAAATCAATTTTTCCATGACAACCCAAGTTGTGGTTAACATCAACCATCACAATCATCTTACTCATTCATTCATGACATGATCATCGTCATCACCAAGTCAGTTAACCACCACCACATAATCAAGACACACTACCTTACCAATAACTTACCAATAAGGCCCTCAATATACTGGGCCTGGGCTTTATCCAATAAAATAAAGCCCCATGTGTTGACTGGATGGCCAAAGTGGGCTCAGTTGTCGCCCATTAGCTCTCTTCAAATTTTCATTGGAAGCCCAGTTGCATTTCACCTATTATCCAGTCCAACCGAAAGCTTTCTGAGCCCAATAGCACGGACACTAGCGTGTTGGTCTTGGACTTAATTCATTCGAAATGACTGATTTGGATTATGCATAAGAAGTAATCTTGAAAGCCCACAGGACATTCCTAGGCCCTTCCTCCATTTCATGCACAAGTGTTGTGTGGTTGTGTGGGTTGAGGCATAGCCCAAGCCCAAGCCCAACCTAATGAAATCTCACTTTCGCTTGCCCAGCATGAACCCCAAACAAGCAACCAAACTGAGGCTAAGGTGGTTGGTTTTGGTTTAAACTGCTTTCGCAGATTATTGATTGACCTATGGAACAATAATCCACAAGTAAATTATAGTTTGAGAAAAAGAAGCACACCGCGTTAATGTGCAAATTCTTGTGCATGCCCTTTCATATCCCACCCATGGATCATATATTCTCTCTCCTCTTCAAATGTCCACCCCTAGTAGACAATATTGCGTCGTAGTGAAGTTTTCCTTTAAAGTTTATACCTGATCTACTAAAACAGGGTAAAAATTTTCATCCCGGCCAACTTATCAAGGTAGTTTGAATATTTGCCATGTGTAAATCAGATGGGACCCTAATTTTACGGATAGGTAGACTTCAAAGTCCCTTGTTCACACATAAAATTTTAGTCTAAACAGTTTGTCAAGTGCCAAAATTGAGGAAAATTTGGAATTATAAGAGAATACACAGTAGTGGTGATAGTTCCATTGGTGTATATGAATATACATGGGTGTTAGAACAAACACTAAGAAACACGAATAAAAATGAATAGATTCACACAAGATAACACAAATATTTAATGAGATTCATATACCAATGTGATATGCGACGTTCTTGGGTGAAGAAGAAGCCCAAGAACATCCAAACTTGAGGTCATAGTGGAAATTTCTCAAGAACATCCAAACTTGAGGTAAGAGCACTTGCCTAGAAACCCTAACACGAAAAACCCCAAATCTCACATTGCTTACGTAACAATACATCATCACAAATAAATACTCCTTTAAGTAGGGTCAATCCATTAGGTTGTGGCCAGTTGGGTGGTATCGTTCCACGGGCTTCCCCCGCACCCTCATACAACATCAGTGATGGACTTCGGGCTTGACCTGTGCTACTATCACAGACCTAAAAAAAAACTCATTTGGGTCGACACCAAAATCTGTCGAGGTGGGTCAATCTTCAAACGTTTCAAGAATTCGAGACAAACATAACAATAGAGATGCATGCTAGTACATGGGGGTATTTGCTTGAATTAAACTTTAAATTTTGAATGTGGCTAATCAAACCATGTATTATCTATCTAATGATCAGAATTACCTCATCATCATTCCAAATGGTATACTGAGGATGAAATATTATTGAAGCTGCTACTGCAGGAAGTTTTTCCAATTAAAATAACTATCGTTAATCAACAGGGAAAATCTTGTAGCATATGAGGATAAATGCATTGCAACAGTGGCTCTCATGCTGCCACGTGGAAGAGCGTTGTGGAGAATCCAACCTTTGGATCTCTAAATTTTCTAAATTTCTATTTAGCCATTTATGAATGCCCATATAACAATTGAGCATCTACCGTTGTAAAATTTTTTAGGGAAAATTACATAATTACCCAGTTTTGGGTTTCCATTTTAAAAATTATCCAACTTGTGTTTCAGTTAACAAATAAACACAAAATCATGTTTGGGTTTACAAAACTACCCAAAACAGTGACTCCCCTCCATCTACCTACATGTTTTGACATTTTTACCCTTAATTCCTTCCCTTCAACATGCAACTGCCACCATTGGGCCACAATCACCTCCGCCACCATCGAGAGATCTCTGTCTTTGCTATTTTCTGGTGTTGAGAGAGGGAGAGAGTTATCGTCAGTGCTCTGTTTAGAAAGAGAGGTTCTTATGGACGATCGGCCTTCGGTGGGCAAGAGGAGGAATGGTCAGCAGTAGTCCACGACAAACTACTCCAGCAATATTCTTTCCAACTTCTTCTGACAAGGCTCTGTTTTTTTCAAGCTCCTCCAAAAGGTATGAGAGAGAGAGAGAGTTATCGTCAGTGCTCTATTCAGGAAAGGTCTGCGGTATTGGGCGATCGTCAATGTCTGCTTAGGAAAGGTCAGTGGTAGTTTGCGACAAATGACTCCGACGATAGTCTTTCCAACTTCTTCTAACAAGGCTCTGTTTTTTTCAAGCTCCTCCAAAAGGTATGAGCGAGAGAGAGAGAGAGAGAGAGAGAGAGAGAGAGAGAGAGAGAGAGAGAGAGAGAGAGAGAGAGAGAGAGAGAGAGAGAGAGAGAGAATAAAAAGAAGGAAAAGGGGATCAAATCCATGAATCTCAAAGGAAGAAATATGGGTTTTTCTTAATTATCATAGACCCTTCTCTGAGTTCTCTCCAGTTTATCTCTTCTTTTATCTTTTTCCTCCCTACGGTGTGCATGCGTTACGTGCTAAAATGTTTATGTCAGTTTTTGGGATCGGATTTTTGATGCAGTTTTGAAAGATCT